>NW_015172623.1:136702-188015 GCF_001447785.1 Gekko japonicus | reverse complement strand
CTGTCAACTTCCTCCAGGCTGAGTGGGTCAAAACATTCTAAACCCCGCGGGGACGTGCAAGGGGCCTCAAGTTCACTCACTGTATCAACTGTGGCAGGGAGGTCACGGCGGAGCACCGAGACTTTATCCGCAAAATAGCTCGCAAAAGCCTCACAGCCAATAGCCAATTCCCTACTATTTTGTCTGCCCTGTGGCAGAGTTGTTAAAGACCGAATTGTTCTAAATAATTGGGCCGGGCGAGAGCTAGCGGACGCAATCGCGGCTGCATAGAATTCCTTCTTAGCAGCTTTGACCGCCATCTCGTAGGATTTCATAAGCGTCCTGAAGGATGTTCTCGATGCTTCGTCACGAGCTCGCCGCCACCGTCTCTCTAGCCGTCTAAGCTCCCGCTTCATAAGTCGAAGCCCCTGGGTATACCAAGGGGCCAACCTAGTGCGGGGGCGCAGAGGGCGCCGGGGAGCGATCTCATCGATGGCTGCGGAGAGCCGGCCATGCCAGTCCCCCACAAGCTCATCTAATGAGCCGCCAGGGGGCATCGGATCCCGCAGAGCCAGCTGAAGCCGTACATGGTCCATTTGGCTCCGCGGGCGAGCTAAAATCTGCTCGCCACCTAAACAGGGTCGGGGTGGGAAGTTCAGACGGGCCTTCAGGGCATAGTGGTCCGACCATGGAACTGCCGTAGCAGTAATCCGATCCACTGTGATCCCCGCAGCGAAGATCAGATCGAGCGTGTGCCCGGCCTGGTGTGTGGGGACCGATACACACTGGGAGAGCCCCAGTGCCTCCATGGATGACACTAGGTCCGTCGCCTGGCTGGAGGCCGCGTCATCAGCATGGACGTTGAAATCACCCAAGACCAAAAGCCTTGGGTGCTCCAACGCCCAGCCGGACACGGCCTCGAGCAGGGATGGCAGGCCACTGGTCGGTGCGTTAGGTGGTCGGTACACCAGCCAGATAGGGCTCTTTGATGGGATGGAATGTCTAGCAAGGAAAGATGAGGAGCTGGAGCTACGATATATCTAATGTTCTAATGGGGCCAAAAAAATTTGGAGCTCTAATTAAGTCACCCTTCCTTTCAGTGGCCAGGACCCTTTGCTTAACAAGGGCTTTAGTTTGTTCTAAGTCCATCATTGAAAGAAGCTCTGGGGAGAGATCTAACATAGTCAGTTTATAATGAACTGCCTTTAACCAGGAAGATAGAAATCCATCCTGGAGGATTAACAAGGTAAAATCTTGAGAGGAGTGGATCAACTTAAGCCAAAAATTCATAGAAGCAAGGCTTACCTTGGCCTTAATTTTAATCAGGCCAGATTCTAGGCAGAGGCTTGCACTGGATATGCAGCTAGGGAAATGGAATAATGCTCCTAAGAATTTTTATTGTATTCTTTCTAATGGGGCAAAATGTGAAGATGGAGGTCCTAGGATTGTCTTGTAGAGAAGTTGGGATACTGTTTTGGTCTGATACAATTTAATGGCCGCTGGAATAAATTGCCCACCTTTAGTATAAAAGAATCTTAGAAAGGCCTGAGTGGATTTTGGTCCAACAGAAGCCATATATTCATGGTGGGCATTCCTTGCCCCAGAAGACTGAATTATTACCTCCAGATACTTAACACTACCACCTGCTCTATTTTATGGCCATTTATGCTCCAGGTCCTAAGTTTAGGTCTTTTGCTGAATGATATAATTTTGGTCTTTTGATAACTGACCTCAAGCTGGTTCTCAATTTTGATAACTGACCTCAAGCTGAAGGCCTTCAATCCCCTTCTGAGGCCAACTGGAGTTCTAGTTAACAAAATTGTGTCATCAGCATACAGCAGAGAAGGTATCGACAGGCCAGCTAGAGAAGGAGGGTGTGTGTCAACTTTACCTATGCTGCTAACTGTGTCATTAATATACAAGGCAAACAGCGAAGGGGCCAATATGCAGCATTATTTTACACCTTTCAATGTCTCAATGGGGTCGGTAAGAAGCCCATTTTTATTACGCTCTTTCTAAGCTGTGGAGTCTTGTGAGCAAAAATTCCACTTTGTGAGCTACTGGCATTAAAGTTGTGAGCGAACGATTTGGCTACTGCATAAATTAGTTTGTTCTGGAGCCATGCTTCCTGAGCTAAGACAAAAATGTGTGAGCCAGAGGCTAAATAACTGTGAGCTAGCTCACACTAACTCAGCTTAGAGGGAACACTGATATACTTGACCTTAAATTATGTGTTGGAATGAAAGGCTCGGATTAGATACAGGAGCCTCAGATCAATGGATGTGGCTCCCAATTTATCCCATAACCTATCCCTTGATATTGAATCAAAGGTGGTTTTTAGATCTGTGAAAGCATGCTGACTCGATTACTAGCCTTGGGGTCATACTAGATCCAGCTTTATTGATGGAGAAGCAAGTTAATTCAACAGCTTTTTACCATCTTTAGTCTGGAAGATGGTTCCTTTCTTGATTACACTGATCTGTCCATGTGGATCCATGCTGCAGTCATCTCGAAGCTAGAATATTATAATACACTCTGCATGGGTCTGTTTCAAAGACAACCCTGAAACTCCAGCTGGTACAGAAATGCAACTCTTTTAAAATCAGAATTAGGCAACATATGAATATTACATCTGTTCTGCAGACGCATCACTGATTACCAATTAGTTCCTGGGTTCAATTCAAGGTACTGACTTCATAGCCCTTTATAGCCTCAGCCCCACGGTCCTGAAAGACCACCTCTCCTGACATGACCTGCTGTCACCTCTGTGCTCAAACAAGCCAAGTCTGCTGCAGTGCCACCCTGGGAACGAGTAAGATCAGCAGGTGCCTGTGGAAGGGCCTGCCTGATGAGGTCAGAAAGGCTCCCACACTTCTGTCATTCTGCAGAATGTGTAAAACAGGACTGTTCAGGAGGGCACTTTTATAAAGGGGACAGGAATGTAATTACATGGAATTGTTCAGAAGTCTCTTTTAAAAAGGGACAAGGGCTGTAATTTTATGACAGTTTACTGTAACCATTTCTTGGTTTTACTCCATTATTTTCTCATTTCTGTAATCCAGTTTTTGCATTCCTTATGCCATGTCTTATACTGCTCTTACTTCACTGTTATCATACTCTGTATTCCAATCTTATGATAATGTTTATTATATTTCTTACACAGTTTCTATTGCATTGCTAAATTTTGTAATCTGCCTGGAGTCCCAGTGAGAAAGATGGGCAATAAGTAAAGTAAACAAACAAAATTTTATTATCAAGCCCTGTGCGGAGGAAGGACTGAAGGGAGCCTGTGAATCCCTGAAACATCTTTATGTAATGATGTTGCTACATCTGAACCATACCCCTTGCAAATTCTGATTTACTAACGGAGAAACATTCCCAGAAAAATCAAATAACAATTTCAGAAGGTATCTCTAGAAATTGGCTCAGTTCAAATATAACACAGAATCATGGTTTAATTAAGCAAACCGTTGATCGGGTGAACAACACTAACTTCCTCAAACCAGGATCTGAAGCCAGGTTATAGAGCTGGATTAACCAAAATCAGTCTCAATTATGCAAATGCAGTAGTTTAGTGTAATCCTGGTTTGTTTGCTGCTGATGGCAAATGTGGCTCAAAAGTAAAATTGCTCCTGCCAGTGACCAGACTCCTCCAACCCCTGTTCTTGACACTGAGTCTGTACAGGAAGAGACACCTTTCTCCATCCCTCCCCTCTCTTAAGAACACAGCAATGTGGCACACTCTGTCTATGCATCTCTAAGTGGAAAAAAGCAATATCAGAGGAACTCTGGGTATGTTTTAACTGCCTGTGCTCCAGCCACAAATTGGATTACACAAGCATCCTACTCACATTTGTTTCACTAAAACAATTGACTGGGGAGGGGACTGAAAGATAGCCCCTACCTCAAAGTTTCCCCTCTTTATATCTAATCTATGTTAGCATTCACAGCTGATATTGCTTGGCACCTGCTTGCTCTCTGTTCAGTCAAGTGCATTTAACATGATTCATATATGTTTAGGATAAAATGGAGGAGGGGAGAATGCTGTAAGCCACTTTTGGTTCCCACTGGGGAGGAAGGCAGGGTATAATCAAGTAAATAAATAAAAACAAAATACTTTATGAATGAAAACAGGTGCTCTTCAGGGTGCTTTTGACACTCTAGTAAGACAGGGTCTTGTTGGACAGTGAGGGGCAGGCTGAGATACCAGGAGGCTCTCTAGTGGAGAGGTGGATGAAAAGTGACAGCACAGAAGCCAGGATTTGCTGAGACGAGTCAGGATTCAATGACCATCTTGGAATGAACTGCAGTCTCACAAGCTAGCCGGAGGTAAAATCAACCATGGCTTTGTGTTACCTCTGACCTGACCTATGGGGTTGGATACAAAGTTGCAGTTTGGCTGACAGAGGCATCGTCCATTCACAGAACAACTCCTTCCAGGAATGGAGGAATCCTCCATGAATGAAAGAGCACATTTGAATCCAAATAATTATTAACATTAATATTAAATTAACCTTAAATTATATTCTAGTTAATCCAGTGCAGGTTATTATTATTAATAGTTCATACTGTATTGTCCGGTGCTGGTTTGGTAAACAGGTGTAGGAACAGACATTGATGTGATAGTAGAGACACCAGGATGTGCTTCATCTCCTTTTCTGTCCCGTGCGTCTTCAGAAGAAGAAAGATCGTTCAAGATTTTTCTGTTAAAAATAGTATTAGTACACAAAGGATTTCAGGGACATTTTGCAGAAATCTTCACAAAAAAGTAATACAATATCTACTTTGTGGTGTATTTCTGAGCATTATTTTTTATTTTCAAATTGTGGAATTAAAACTGAAAGAAAGCAGTATGAAGAGAGAACCAAAATTCACTAAGAAAGGTAAACAGCAATACTTTATGGCTTTTGATCTACGGTTATCCTTTCTTAAAATAGCTGGCCTAATATATACCTAAACATTACAGTTATCCATAGGTCTTCTGAGGGTTATAATCCAAGTACTTGTGTTTCAGAGATTCCCAGTTTTTGAGAGAGATATTTGTTGCAGGTGTGTTTCAAAATCAGGCTGGCTTGAAACCCCAAACCTGAATTTCCCATAGAGCCTGTGTTGAAGTTAATATCTGAATATTACTTTTGTATAAAGCACTGACCTGTAAGATGGACGGCGTGCGAGGATACCTCTGGCTTTCTGTGAAGAGCCTATGCTATCCGAGGAATCTTGTGAATCCTCACTCTCCGACAAAGACACCTGAAGGATATACACTATGTCATATTGTATAATAGCAAATGAGCCAGCAAGATGCAGCTTTTTGGTAAATGCAACTTGATTTTTAAAAAGCAATAGCAGGTTTATTCCTAGACAAGTTTCTTTAAATGAAGAACATGCTAAGTACATTCATTATTATTATTAGAGTTTTAAACCTGATCCTATATACAGAGATCAGAGTCCTAACCCATTACATTGTGAAGTGAAAAACAAATATTGAAAAATACATATGAACTACAAACACTATGCTCTGGACATGAGAAAATGGTGAGCCAAAGTTTTTAGGCATGTTAAGAAATGACATTTGTACCCACAGTAGAAACAGTGTCGGCATTAACAGGGCTACTACATGTTTAACAGTCTTCTGCATTTAACCGTCTGGGAAGGAGCAAGAATTGCAGTGAATGGGTGAAAATAAGAAAAGTACTGATTTAACTAACACACGTCTGTAATTTTGCAAAGTCTCTCTCTCTCTCTCTCTCTCTCTCTCTCTCTCTCTCTCTCTCTCTCTCTCTGAAACACATAAATCTTTAGATAAAGTAACATATTATGGAGGAAGAATATAAAGGGAAAAATCTTGTCTTCTCAAGCACTCAAGGTTTTTACTGTATGTGTGTCCCCTGCAATTTGGCAAACACTCATAAATTTTCTGGTCTTCTCCAAGAAAACACATTAACAAAGCTCTTTTATTTATAGTGAACTGAGAAGTAGCAACATAAGATCTACAGGAAGACACAGTCTGTGGGAAAGTATGCTATTCAAGTAAGAAAAAAAATAGTGCTGCTGTCACTATACAAAGGTAGTGCTAAGTTTCTAAGTTGTCTTTTGCCCAGAAGCTGCACTATTTACAGGTTTGAGAAATAACAGGAGTTGGGTTCTCTACATCACAAACAAAACAACCACTTATAGATCATACACACACAAACACGGAGTATATATAGGCATTATATTGTTTAAGTACCCAAACACTACTAGTTAGATATATTTGCTATCAAAAAAATGGACACCAGTGTATCTACTTGTTTTAACATTTCACTCAGATGTAAGGACAAGCTAAAGTTTGACATTAAATGAATAGGCCTTGAGGTTCCCTAGACTAGCATATTCCATAACCCCCTTGCACATGGTGGTTCAACTAGACACATTATGTCCAAATCGGCAAATTACTGTTTGAACTTCCCTTTCAAATCAAAGCTTCAAACTAAGAATAAACTAGGAATAAACTCCTGTTTAGAATTCTGTTTTGCAGGGAGAGTGCAAACTGCACTCTGGATATTACAGCAAACTATGGTTACCCCTCCTGTGCTCCACAAGTTGTAGAAGAAGAAAAATGTTGGGTTTTGTACCCCACTTTTCTCTAGCTTAAGGAGTCTCAAAGCTGTTTACAATCACCTTCCCTTCCTCTCCCCACAACAGGCACCTTGTGAGGTATGTGGGGCTGAGGGCATTCTGAGAGAACTGTAACTTGCTCAAGGTCACCCAGCAGGCTGCATGTGGAGGAGTTATCCAGATTACAGTCTGCTACTCTTAACCACTATACCACACTGGTACAAATGTTCTCTTTTTGTAAGTTAATTGCCCTCCTAGATCCCCACCAGAATCTTTCTTCCTCTCAATTAATTTTCCCCTCTATGCCCCCAAAGAGAAAGAAAACTCCCCATTATTATCATTCCCTTGTGTCCACTCCTTTTCAATGAAGCCTGACTCTTCTTATAGAATGCTCAACAGAACCCAATTCTCTCTTCCACAAGATTAAGACATGAGGGTCAGAGAACAAAAAAACCCCATAAAGTGGGCAGCTGCTGTCCGATCACCAGTCACTGGATTGGCCAGCAACCCCAGTCAACCTCCACTATACTACCCACCTACCAACAAGAACAGTGCAGCTGCCAGCATGGCCCTCTAACAGTATGGGCATGCTGGGAATCCCTTTTGTGGAAATCCCTTCTGTGGCAGTGCTCTGGTCCTCTCACAGAGCCTTAGAAAGGCAATCTTAAGCACAGCAGAAACAAAACAGATCAGGTAACTACAATTCAAGGACTCATCCAGCGCACCACATGCGCTAGACAGACAGACAGATTCACAACTGGTGATTATCAATTTGCACGTAAGTCACCTTGACATGAGTAAAGGCCAAGCACTTGGCTGAAGAGCTAGGATCTTTTGGATCCCAAGCATTTGGACTCCCCCTAGGATCTTCCACTGCAAGTGTGAACTTCTCTTCCGGTATACCGTTCACATTGTCAGGTTTCAATTAGCCACTGGACCATCCCCGGGATTTGTGACAACATACATACTGTGTATACATCTTTATATATACAGGCATGCATAAATCTCTCTCATGCAAATTTTTTCTCTCACACACATACCCAGTCTCCATCTAAAACAGGAGAAGCAGCTGCACCTAACTCCTTGAAAACTAGTTCCCTGGGAATGGCAGGAGCAGAAATGACTATACTTTGCCTGAGCACCATAGTCTATCCAGCAACTTTGGAGTTACAGGGACTCATACTGCTTCTGATCTGGTACAATAATAAAGAGTATCTGCATATGTTTGAACTCTCCCAAGGTTTGAACTTCCTAAGCCTACTCACAGCGCAAAACACTGGAGCCTGAAGTTCAATTTCTCACTCCTCAAGATGTCAGGTTGGGTTTTTTTTATAAGCATTTTTCACAGGTTGGGGTTTTTTTATTATTATTATGAACATGCACTCTATATTCATTATACTGGTGGTGGCACCGGAAGTGATGCTTTGCCACAGGAAATACACTGGTGTGTCACAGGGCAATTATTTCAGGAAATTATTAGTTTCACGGTGAATACTTCCACTAGGAGAATAAGTGAGATGCTGCTAAATGCCCTTCAGCTACATCCACACACAAACAGTGACTTCTTTGTTATACTTTTCCTCTGTCACTATAACGGGTGGATATAAAGCTGTGGTTTTACAGCAGTTACTAAATATAGATTTCAATGCAAAAGGTCATGCATAGCCTTTCCCCTCTCTTGCCCAAGAAGCTACTGTCACACTTGTGCAAAAGATGTTACCAATATGGGAGATGTGACAAATGCAGGATTTCTCCTCTGAGCTACCTTCTTTTACATAAATCGCTGACCAAAGCTAGGACAGCCTCACTGGCCCATTGTCATAAGGGTAGCAAAGCAGCTTTGGGGGTTGTTTGCACTTGTGCAGAGCATGACCCACTGAAGGGTGAGAACATTTTATGTTGCCTGTAGAGAGCTGACAGGCACACCCACTTCCTTAGAAGAGGCACAAAAATAACGGCTAGATCCAGATGATTCTGCATCATTAGCTTGCCATGAACTAGCATTAGTCATCATAGGCCATGCTCCCATTTTGAAATGTTAGACTGCTGCTTGGTATTTCACAGATTCAAGTTATTCATTTGTTACTGCACTTACCAAGTAACACATGAATAAGTAATTCAGACTATCTTTTAATCTTACTGTATAAAAATGCATTTGATTATATATAAATTCCTTATCCTTTTGTGTCCTGTTTTGTTTAATATGTAAACCACTGGCAGGGACTTGTCTTTGTTTTTAATCTATACAGCAACTAATATGATATTAAACATTTTAATCACAAAAACAGATCCCAAACAACTTATAGGGTTTGTGCTAGCCTGAGTTTCCATTTCTCTCCCCTACCTTTGGAAAACATATCACCATTTCATCTGCAGTGCCAAGCTGGCTAAAATGCACTGAGGCAGAATTCAGCCAGAGCTAACAATAAAGCTTCCAAAGACAGTTAGTAGTTACCTGCGTTGATTGCGCTTGTGGTGAGTGAATTACAGAGGAGCTCTGAACTGTATGAATTACTCCCTGGACCTGATCCCCAGGAAGTTGTACCACTGTCACTGGAGCTGGACCTCTAAGAGACATCTAAAACAAATCAACAGCTTTTTAGCTAAATCACGAAACATGCCATACAGATAATTAAAACAAGTGCTGGCAGATAAGATACTATGGGACGTGATTGCAGAACTGTTCTATGGTATTTCCACGGGGTCAGACTGCTCAGACTGAGCATCACTTTTAAAAAGTGGTTCAGTTTTAACACACATAATGTTGGGGCTTGAGGGATGTTAGCTGCTGTATGCATTTCACAAGAGTCCGCACAGGATGACCTTAAGGATCACCTCTGGCAGTCAAACCAACCATGACCTTTGGGACTGTTAAACTTCATTTGTCAAATCTAAAAGGGCGGTTGAGTACCACTCTTGGAAAACAAAACAAAAACCTATGCAAAAACACACAGAAGCTTCTCAGAAAAAATACAGGAAAACAAAGATGCCGCTATTAAAGATCTGAAGTTTCTTAAGTCTGCATCAGACTATAAAGATACACATTTTAAGGTGTGATCTACCAACTACAGTCTCTATTTGTTTCAACACAGCTTACTGCAAAGCATCAGTGCCTAGAGAATTGCAGTCTTTGTTTTGCTTCAGTTTTCTTTGCCAGAAGCAGAAACTTCTAAATAACTGAACAGCAGACTAAGCACCACTTTTAAAGCTTTAGCACAGTTGTTCTGCTTCCGTGGTTACAAGGCAACTATTTAAAAGTATTCTGATTTGAAAACTTTTATGTTAAATACCACAGAGGGGCTCAGCGATATTTCCACAATAATCCTCCCATTACATTATTGAGCTGATCTGCCTTATTTTATGGGATAGGCCATTAGTGTATCTGGATGCATTTTTAATTCCATTCACAAAGATGAAATTTAAATAAAAATCCCTTGTAATTACATACACATACTTAATGTACTGATTTAAAAAAGCAACCTTGCACAGGAAAACTGCAATTAACCTACTTAAAATATTCCTCAGAAGACCGGGCCTGTGTAGCTTTCTTTACCTGTTGAGAAACACGAGAAAGCTGAGCTGCTTGTAGAGCGGTACCTTGTAAAGACGGTGTTTGTGGCGGAGTTGCTGAATTGCTACTGCTGGTTTTGTGCACTTCTTCCATAGTCAGCCTACAAGAAGCCAAAAATAAAGCAAAATGCACAATGTCATAGAGAATTTCATATCTTAACCAAGAGGCCATTATATACTGATGTTTTCCAAAGAGAATCAGAAGACATAATGTGTTATAATTAGTGTCCTGTCGACAAGTATTGTTCTTTATTGTCTCCAGTTAGGGTTCCCAACTACCTGGAGAAAAAAATGCTGTCTCTTTAACAGAAGCTTAGTGGGATATTATTTACTAGGTGATATTATTACTTCCTATGCCATCAAAAGCGTCAGCTGCCCACTCCCACATACTAAGCCTCTATTAAAGGGACAGGATATGTTTCTAAGCCTGATGGAAATTCTACCTCTAGTAATGCCTGCCACCCAGTTGTAACAAGGATACCTTCCTGGCAGGGCACTTTTTGTAGAAAAAGCCCAGCAGGAACTCATTAGCATAATAGGCCACACCCAACAGCAGGAACTCATTAGCATATTAGGCCACACCCTGACGGCACCGCTCATTAGCACATTAGGCCGCACCCACATGTTACCAGAAGTGTGGTTATCCAGCCACACCCACCTTTTGCTTGTTCTTCTGTTTATCTTGTTTGTTGTCAAAACCCAGGGCCTTTTTTTGTAGCAGGAACTCCTTTGCATGTTAGGCCACACACCCCTAACGCAGCCAATCCTAATGAGTTTCTGCTGTTGGGAGCCAGCCGGAACTCCGTTCCTGTGCGTTCCTGCCCAAAAATAGCCCTGCTTCCTGGCATCTGTCAGTATGTACACTTTGGCCCTGCTGAAACCAACAGAACCCATTTTATCTCATTTCTCTTCTGCTTGTCTTGGGGATTTAACAGGATAGGATCTTTCTCTTGCCCCACTCAATTAGATCTTTTCCTCCAAAAGGGGGGGGGAGCGGGAAGAAGTTGACAACTTGACATCTTTGCACTTTAGTCTGCTTCAAAGAACTTTCTGAATCTACGACATGTAGCAGCAGGGCTTGACAAATCCCAGGTACCAGGCCTAACAATTTCATTGTGGTGCCTAGTATTTTCAACCAGGATTTCACTGTAGCCTCTCAGCAATCCTCAGTGGAACTACAAAGCTGATTTATTTTCTTGCATCAGAATATGTTTTATTGTTTGACATAAATAACCTAACAGGATATGATCCTTCTCCTCTGCCCCTCCCAAACAGATCTTTTCCTACACAGGGAAAATGAAGGGGGAAGAAGTCAAGGTCTTTGCTTTCCTTCAGAACCTGAAATAAAAATAATTTTGATTGAAGAGCTTGTCATTGTTTGTTTATATGTAGACCTTCCTTTACACCATCTAATGAGGGGGAGGGGTAGATAAATCCATTTCTTAATCAGCTGCCCACTATATTAGCTCCAGTATTCAATTAAATGGAGTTCTTTAAAAACAATAATGAAATTATGAGAAACTGGGGAGAAGAAGTTGGATTAGAGTTAGCAATTAGCTTTTTATTGTGCTGATGACAACCATGATCACTCCCATATTTATTTATATGCTGCCACACTTTTTTCTTCGCATTGATAAAACTACAAAAAACTGAACAGAAGTATTATATTGTTGTTGTTCAGTCGCACAGTCGAGTCCGACTCTTCGCGACCCCATGGACCAGATCACGCCAGGCCCTCCTGTCTTCCGCCGTCCTCTGAAGTTTGCTCAATTTCATGTTCATTGCATCTATGACACTGTCTAACCATCTCATCCTTTGCCGTCCCCGTCTTCTTTGACCTTCAATCTTTCCCAGCATCAGGGTCTTCTCCAGTGAGTGCTCCCTTCTCATTTGGTGGCCAAAGTATTTGAGCTTCAGTTTCATTATCTGGCCTTCCAGGGAACAGTCAGGGTTGGTTTCTTTTAGGATTGACTGATTTGATCTTCTTGCAGTCCAAGGGACTCTCAAGGATTATATTATGTGTTAGCAAAAACTAGAAAATGTGGTCATTAAAATACAAAAACCCTCAGGATGAAAAATATATCTGGCTCCTAATTTTGGGCTGGCTCCCAGATCCAAAGAAAATTTGTCAAGACCAGTGGAACAGTAATGCATTTTATTGTACCTGCCCCACTATTACATACTTCCTCGTCAATAGCAGCATTGTCAGGACTCAAAGAGTGCCAATAAAAATACCCTCAAGGCGTTAAAAGATGATCAGCTAGTTCTGAACATGTTGTTATACAACATCTGAAAGTTGCAAGCACCGTTGCTGAGAAACTGGAAGTTATATTTCTCTCAATGGAAATATGAGTCATTGATTTTTCCTTGCTGAGATCAACCACAGGAGCTCAGTCCTGAAACCTGAAATACGCTCACAGTCTAAAAGTCAACATAATGGAAAAGACTAAAGTGCTTCTTCAGTCCTTTCATTCTTAATCAGAATAACCATGCAACATATGTCATACGAATTTGTTGTTGTTTTCATACAAAATGTTTAGTTCAGATGCAACACTAAACCATAGTTCGATGCTACATAAAGGGCACAGAAGAAACTGCAGGACTCGCTGAAGTCAACTAACTGGCTACTTCATAGTCTGCAGCCAGCCCAATATTTTCCTATTTTCACAACTTAAAATCAAGGCTTTAAAAGCCTGGCACCATCATGGTCTAGAAAGATCTCTTCCATCTGAGGGAGTCACCAATATGACCTTCCTCTAGAAACAAGACATAAAGGTCAGATTCAAAGTGTGGGAAGATAACACAGTCACAGCTAACCATGTAAGCTTTCGATTTTAAAATGAGTTTGTGCCAACTGTATATACAAATACTCAAATTATATTTGTTTTATATTAAAAACACCAAGTCAGAATAAGCTTTACATTAACATGCTACATTCACACTTCTGTTGGTGTTCACAAAAGCAAGTTCAAGTGTTCACACCATGTTCTTTCTCCTCAGCAGGTATTTAGAGGAATATGAACTTGTGGATCTCCTGGCAAAAATATGTAATCTTTCATTAAAATCTGTCTTTATTCCTGAGGACTGGAAGTTAGCTAATGTCACTCCCATCTTTAAAAAGGGTTCCAGAGGAGATCTGGGAAATTACAGGCCAGTCAGTCTGACGTCAATACTGGGTAAGTTGGTGGAAACTGTTATTAAGGAACGAATTAGTAGACACATTGATGAACAAAAACTATTGAGGCAGACTCAGCATGGGTTCTGTAAGTGAAGATCTTGTCTCACTAACCTGTTAGTGTTCTTTGAGGGAGTGAACAAACATGTGGACAAGGGGGACCCAATAGATGTTGCTTACTTTGACTTCCAGAAAGCTTTTGATAAAGTTCCTCATCAAAGGCTCCTAAGTAAACTCAATAGTCACGGGATAAAAGGACAAGTCCTTTTGTGGATCAAAAACTGGCTAATGAATAGGAAACAGAGAGTGAGTATAAATGGGCGATTTTCTCAGTGGAGGGTGGTAAGCAGTGGGGTACCGCAGGGATCAGTACTGGGTCCAATGCTTTTTAACTTATTCATTAATGATTTGGAGTTGGGAGTAAGCACTGAAGTGGCTAAATTTGCGGATGACACGAAATTGTTCAGGGTGGTGAGTACCAGGGAGGATTGTGAGGCACTCCAAAAGGATCTGTCAAGAATGGGCGAGTGGTCGTCAACGTGGCAAATGGGGTTCAATGTGGCCAAGTGCAAAGTAATGCACATTGGGGCCAAAAATCCTAACTATAAATACAGATTGATGGGGTCCGAACTGGCAGAAACTGATCAAGAGAGAGATCTTGGGAGTCGTAGTAGATAACTCACTGAAAATGTCGAGACAGTGTACAACTACAATAAAAAAGGCCAATGCTGTGCTGGGGATTAATAGGAATGGAACTGAAAACAAATCAGCCAGTATCATAATAATCCTGTATAAATCAATAGTGCAACCTCATATGGAGTACTGTGTACAGTTCTGGTCACCACACCTCAAAAAGGATATTATAAGATTGGAAAAAGTACAGAAAAGGGGAATTAGAATGATAAAAGGGTTGGAACACTTTCCCTATGAAGAAAGGTTAAAATGCTTGGGGCTCTTTAGCTTGGAGAAACGACGGCTGAGGGGTGACATGATCGAGGTTTATAAGATTATGCTTGGAATAGAGCAGGTTGAGAAAGAAGTACTTTTCTCCCTTTCTCACAATACAAGAACTCGTGGGCACTCCATGAAATTGCTGAGCAGTCAGGTTAGAATGAATAAAAGGAAGTACTTCTTCACCCAAAGAGTGATTAACACGTGGAATTCACTGACACAGGAGGTGGCGGTGGCTACAAGCATGGACGATTTCAAGAGGGAATTAGATAAACATATGGAGGAGGAGGAGATTGGATTTATATCCCACCCTTCACTCGGAGTCTCAGAGCAGCTTACAATCACCAATCCCTTCCCCTCCCTACAACAGACACCCTGTGAGGTAGGTGGGGCTGAGAGAGCTCTGACAGAAACGGCTCTTTTTCAAGAACAGTTGTGCCAGATGGCTTGCCCAAGGTCATCCAGCAGGTGCAAGTGGAGGAGTGGGGAATCAACCTCAGTTCATCCAGATTAGAGTCCGCGCACTTAACCACTACACCAAATTGGCTACACACAAACTGGAACAAAGATCCATCAGTGGCTATTAGCCACAAGGTATAGATAGGAACTCTGGGACAAGTGATGCTCTGTATACGTGGTGCTTGGGGGGGGGGGCAGCAGTGGGAGAGCTTCTAGTATCCTGGCCCCACTGATGGACCTCCTGATGGCCCCTGGTATTTTTGGCCACTGTGTGACAGAGTGTTGGACTGGATGGGCCATTGGTCTGATCCAACATTGGCTTCTCTTATGTTCTTCTGTTTTTATGAAAGGAAAATTTAGTGAAACGGAAAAATAAAAATAAAACTACAGTTTTACAAAAAAACCTGTTTCTCACAGAGACCCCTCAATTCTAGATCCCCCCCCCCAATTCTAGGTGTTTTTTTTCATGAGCTGGTCCTTTATATTTATAAGGCCCTTCCTTGAAGTAGCTGGAACTAGAATCACAAAAGTTTATGCCATAATCAATTTAGTCTTTCAAAGTGGCACCGGACTCTGTTGTTTAGGCTGCAACAAGCTAATGTGGATACCCTCTGGAAAAAGCAAAGCAGATACACAAAAAGCAAATGCCCTTCCTTAACCGATAAAAAAGATAAACCTTTCTACAGAATGCCCTATTTTTATGCACCAGTCACCAAAATGGTGATACATATCTGTTCTGGCACAAAGAAATTGTTTTATAAGTACAAGGGATACATAATAGAATTTATTAAAATTAATACCCTCAGATAAGAACTCTGTATGACTAGAAAACATCATATTCCTTTACAATAAAAACTAAGCACAATAAAAATATAATTCAGCTATTTTGCATATGGTATGCATGCTTGTTTCCCAAATGACACCAGCTTTCAAATTCTCTGGCAATTCTTATTGCCCCAATATTACCTGGTAAATTCTGTTTTTATCTGACATCTACATCAAGTTTCTTTAACTAAATAAGAAAAGAGGCACAACGAAAAAACAGGTATATCACAATTAATCATCTATCTTTTGAAATCAAACTACTTAACTGATTACCAAAACTGACAGCATTTATTGTGCACTACCATACATCTTCATTTTGTATTAAAACTGCTGAACAATGCAAAATAACAGATATTCATCCCCAATAGTAAACAAGTTTTATAAAATATCTAATCACCATTCTTTCAAAGGATAAAAATAGTAACCAATCACTTAATTGCTATCCACTGGTTTAACTAGCAAGATAAATATTCAATTATAATTTAGTAAACACAGTTTCACAAACCAATAGTTGGTTACTGATCTTCTCAGCTGACATATGGTGCCCTCTCTGAATTATGTTGTTTGGGTATATAATGCAAAATACGTACCACTGACTCCTCATATGCCTAATTTTTGTAATTTTAGATGTTCTGCTTCAATTGTGTCCTCTACAATATCAAGATCTCAGCAGTATAATCTTATGTAGACAATTTGGTATTTTTCTACATTTTTCCCAATACTTGTGAGCAGCCTCTTTTCTTCAAGTTAACCCTAGACAAGCAATACAGAATTATCATACTTATCTTCAAGAATAAGAAAAATAGAAACACATTTTAATCATTCTTTCATGCCAAGAGGGCATTTCTATTAACATATATATGGTTGCTAGTCCTTTGGTATTTTGGAAGAACTATATTGTAGGAGGAGAGTAACTATTCCATGTAAAACACTTTAGATGCTGAGATAATTCTGAAGTCAACTGGAAAAACACATCTCAACTTCAGCTTTTGACACACAAACATTTAAGTCAAGCCAAAGTTTTCATGGCATGAGAACCCTGGAAACAGACAATCATCATAGCTTCAACTAGCCAAAGAAGCTTGGGCTTCTACAAAAACAGAGCTTTCTGTTGCTGCAGTACTTGGAACATTTTGAAGAACAGTTAAACTTTTACCGACTGTTATCCAGACTCCAATCAAAGCTGAAAAAAATCCCTAGTGCCTGGTTATGTAAAAATGTCATGCTGCCACATGGAAATCTATAAGATTGTTTACAGCCCTGGCTTAAGTGTAACAGTAGATGGAAATGTGCTAATGATGAGCAACATAAAAGAAAGGGCAAAAAGCCAACCCCCAAAATGGAACTGAGTACCTAAACGGTTACAAACATATATAAAGAAGATTAAATAAAACAGATCTTTAATATTACAGTGCACTTAAATAGTTCACTAAAATAGGCCTTTAGGCCATACAGGTCACACACTGTGCAGTACACATTACATACAGTGCAGTATACTCCTAGTAGCGTATTTTGCAGTTCACATTACATACAATGCAGTATACTCTTAGCAACACTGATTGGAACCAATAAACCAATTAAATCGGATCAGACGTGTCGGCCACAAAGGCCTTCTTCAGTGGTCCCATTCTAATACCCCATACACACTATATGAAAGAATCTGCATCATAGTTAACAATGTAAGGTATTGTGGGGGCATTCCAAAATATATACTGTGGTACAGAAATACTCTGTGGGAGTATTACATCTGACTCCTGATATAGCCACACCAAGAGGAATGAGAGATGGTATAATCATACTGAATACAGCAGTTCCTTCACCCACACTCTGTGTATGTGTGCTGTACCGGTAAATTAATTTACCGGTGCAGCACACATATGCACACTGTGGATGAAGGAACTGCTATATTCAGTATGATTTTCTTTGGTGTGGCTATAAAGGTATCCAATTGTTCTAATGGTGGAAAACAGTTTTTATTAATATTAAGCACGCTTGAAGAAAGTATCAGACCCTCACTTACATACATTTGTAAGAGAAAAATGGCAAATCTCTCCTTATATATAATTGTGTTTTTGAGTGGCATTCTCCAGAACATTCCACACGCTCCGAAATCAGTTGGTAATACCCTGATGTGTCAATCACAAGGTGTCTCTATCCATTGGTGGCCTTAGTCCTGCCCACAGAACCGGCGGCCAGTGTCTTGGCCTCAATATGCTGGGAGGCGATGGACGGGCCGGATGCACCAGAGGGCGGAGAGTCCTGAGGCTGAGCCCAATCATGGTGGTGCCGCAGCGGCAGCTGGCTGCAAGTAGCTGGGCGGGTGGCGAGTGGACGGGCGCCAGTGCCATGGAGGACAAGGCGGCCAACAAGGACAGCGAGGCCAACATCCAAGAGCTGCACGGCCCTGAGTGGTGATTCACTGACCTCCGCTGCATGAACCGCCAGGGCAGAGGGCAGAAGAGGCGGCCAGGAGGGAGGATGCTCCAGCAGGCGGAGGGTCATCAGGCCGAGGCCGATCATGCCAGCGGCACAATGGTCGTCATCGGCCATGGCGACCTGTAGATGGCCAGGTGAGCGGTGAACCAACAGCTGCCGGCGCCAGGGAGAAGAAGGCGGCCAACAAGAAGGGCAAGACCGATCTCCAGGAGCTGCATGACCCTGAGCGGTGATTCACCGAACTCCCCTGCGTAAGCTGCCGGGGCGGAGGGTGGTAGACGCGGCCGGGAGGCTGCCGGAGTTGGTCGGGAGGGGAGATGGTGGCGGGCCTTCCGTCGGCCCTCAACCCCGGGGACTGGGGGAGAAACCGGAGTGGGGGGGCCCCTGTGTACACGCTGACACATCACATCTCGCTAGATCTTGTTGTATTGATTTTACAACGGGCTTTGCTACTAGTTATAAATACGTGCATACTTCACAAGTAACTCTGTATGTACACATTTTGTGTTTGGCGATCTATGTCCAAGTACTGCTTTTGCTCTATGGAACTATTCATTTCTGTAAAATTCTGCTGCCTCTAGGCTGTGCACCTTTCATTGTGCGGATAACCTCAGTTTTATCTTTGCTTCTTCGCTTTCTTCTCTCAGCAATTTCTTGTTTGTTCCTATTTTATATTGCTAAAAATCTCATTTTTCTGCCTCTGAACACTCATGCAGTCTTTGATAATTTGTTTTGATAATTATGTTTTGTTTTCTGATCTTCCCTGGTCATCTTTCTTCACCTGTCAGCCTCAGATCAAGTACTGTAATTTGCAACTTACCTGCTTGCCAGTGGCAAGCAGCACTTCAACTAAGACAAGCACCCAAGTGGCAAATTGCTCCAGTCCCATACTGAGCCTTGTCTTCCCTCCCCCCTCTTTTAGAGAGGCTGAGCCACACATGTGCTCAGGGTAGCAAGGGGCTGAGTCTAGAACACATGCTTATGGCCACCCCCACCCTTTCCAAGCCACAAAGGTCCAGCAGCACCACTGGGCAACCACTTTGTTAACTGATTGTCTGCAATAACCTACCTAGTGGCAAGAAGAATTTTATTACAGATCTGCTAACAACTACAAGTCCAGCTTACAATGTGATTATATGTCGACTACAGTATACTTCATAAACAGGTGTCAGCATTCAACATCCATTTCTTGTAATACTTTCCCCCCCTTTAAACTTTTTTCCCCTTGTGCTGCTCAAGTTTTGCTCCAGCTTCTCTCCGAGTTTGGAATGCCCTTTCTAAACATATTCATTGCTTCTATTCTTTTAGGAACTATTCAAAATCATCCCAGCCCTTACATCTTTATTTCCCTTATTTTACTTTTCACCTATTGATACCTTATACAATTCCGCAGGGCCTGTAAGGCAGAGATGTTCTCCCTGGCTTTTAGTTGAGGACAGCAACGGTTAAGACTGGCACCCTCCTTTTCTTTCTATGGCCCCCACATCCCCTTCCTTGCCCTACTGCACGGACAGCACTGTAGCCAGCAAAAGGGCTTTATATCGCTATCTGGATTGGCTGTTTTTAAGGTTGTAAATTGCCCAGAGCCTGCTTGTGTGGTTGTGCAATTTGTAAATTTAATAAATAAATACATGTAAAACTATTTAAATCGCAATCAAATTTACCATCTTAGATTTGAGCTCATTGTTATTTGCATATTCCAAAGGGGCAGCCATATGACTCTGTTGCAGTAAACACAAAAAGGAGTCTTCTAGTGCCTCAAAAAAATTAAACTGACATATGTTATGGCATAAACCTTCATTGACCAGAGCCCACTTTTTCATGAACATTTATGCCATAATACATCCATTACTCTCTAAGATGCAGCAAAACTCCTTTCCAATATTTGCATGTTCCTTTTCCCTACTTCTTCCCTTTTCTGCATTTAGTAATTTTAATAATCTTATTTATTGAAACAGGACCATTCACATAGATATATCTAACTGTTTCAGAGGGTTTCCCCTGTAATTTTAGGTTATATGGCTAGTGCTTCCTACTTGATTATGGCATTGTTTAATTGCTATGAGCTGTTTTATTGTAATGAAAACTGCCTTGGGCACATATATGCATCAAGGTGTTGCCCAAACATTCCACATAAATAAACAAATTTTACAAAATAATGTAAGCAAAAGAGATGGTCCTTGCCCCAAGGAATTTGCAACCAAATTTTCAATAATGGAAGAGTAGACAACAAACATTGGGAAAGAATGAGAAAGGTAAGGGAAGTAAGGGACGAAGATGAGTAAATCTAGTTTCACAAGCGTCAGCTTCATTTTAGTTGTGGAAGAGGACTAGTGGATTTGTAGGAGGAATGTGAAGGAAAAGTGGCATAACAATGATAGCTGAAAAATGAAATTGACAGAGAAAAGCTTACATATTTGGAGTACCAGATATAAATATTTGAATAAATAGCAACTATGGTCAAACTGAAGCATCAAGCATGGATTTTGTATTTTTACATGTACCGTAAACACTTGTTTGAATTCAGATCACAATATCCCTAGTGTGTCTCCTTCAAAACAACATGCACACAGTCATATTCAGTATTAGATGGGTCTAGAAAATCTCAGTCTCCCAGTTCTGCACTTACAGTCACACCACCCATGCAGAGAACCATGTCATACTTTACATTTTGTAAAATGTACCTGTAAAACGTTTCAGAACCATGCACACAAATACAATACAACAAAAACACATTAGTAAACAGTGGCATAAGACTCCCTGCTAGGTGGAAAGTCAGTGGCCAAACTGTTGGAGGAGGCCTTACAGCTGGGGGGAGGGGGAATTTCCACTTTTTACCATTATGTAGGCATCCCTGAGTACAGGATGACTAAAGGCGATTTCATCAGTGATTTCCAACAGATTTGCAGCCACAAACTTGGGTTTGCTTCCTCCTCTGCCATTGCATAAGAGACTGGTTTATGTTGCTCAACAGAAATATGGAGCACCTTTTTGACAACATACATGTTCAACACACATTTTTTTAAGGATTATGCTGGATTTGAAAAAACTTCTCCTCAGGGTATGCAATAAGAAATACAAATAACCCTTAAAATTTCAGATTATGAGCAGAGGTAGATCCTTTGATCTCACCAGGGCTGTTTTGGTTCCTTCTGTAAAACAAGTGAAGACTGCCACAGCCTGCGCAAAAGCATCCCCTCGGCAGCTCCATCCCTTTGGAACGGGCTGCCAAATGATGTGAGAGCTGTGCTTTTTGTTTGTTATGCAGAAAATTTAAATGGCACCTACCCAGAAACCTGCTTGAGGCAGTTCAGAAAGGAAAATAAAGGAGAGCTGGGATGATGTAGAGGTAAAAACGTCAGACTAGTATCTGGGAGACCCAGGGTTTAATCCCCACTCTGGAAGAGTGCTAGGTTGCCTCACCTACTTTACAGAGTTGTTGTGAGGATAAAACAGAGGAAAGGAGAACGATGCTTGGGGTGCCCGCTGGGTAAAGGCGTGGATATAAATAAACTAAATAAAACAAAATAATGTATAAAAGACTCCGCAAAGAAATTAGCCATTAAAACAGCATTAAAAGAATAAAAGGCCCACTAAAGAAAGAAGCATTTCATTTACAAAGGAGTAAGTAGGAGGGTGAAGCCTTCAGACCAACAGTGTGATTTTAAGCAGTTACACTTTTCTAAACTCACTGAAGAAAATCGTTTCAGAGGGTAGCTGTGTTCATTTGCCGCAAAACAGCTAAATTCAAGTGTCAGTAGCAGTTTAGAGACCAAGATTTTGGGGATATAAATTTTGCAGAGTCCCTTCTCATGAAGGGAGCTCTGACTCTCAAAAGCTTATACCCCCAAAATCTTGCTGGTCTCTAAGCTGCTACTAAACTCTATTCTAATTGACACAAATAGGCTTCGCATGGTGTATCTCTGCTTAGAATGGCACTGCAAGTCATTTGGCTGCACACTGGTTTTATTCCGATGCTTTTAGTATTCAGGTGAGGTTCTAATTATTTATTGTATTTCAAATTTTTATGTTTGAGCTTTCATTGTTTATTTCGATCTGTATGTGCTGCCTTCTCCAGAAAGCAGTTCACACAATAACATCATAAGCATAATGCCAAATGGATACCCATTCCAGTCCACTGCTGCAAATTAAAACAGCAGTCCAATGGCTCATTAAAAGCAAAATTTATTCTAGCATTAATTTTCCTTGTCGTTTACGGTAGCAGCATAAGAATTATCCATGTTTTTAAAAAAGCCATAAAAAACAAACTGGGAGCATAAAAACGCCTACGGAAGAAGTATAGACACATAGGTAAAGGTAAAGGTTCCCTTGCTCGAAAGCCAGTCGAATCCGACTCTAGGGTTGCGGTGCTCATCTCCGTTTCAAAGCCGAAGAGCCAGCGCTGTCCGAAGACATTTCCGTGGTCATGTGGCCGGCATGACTAAACTCCAAGGCGCACGGAACGCTGTGACCTTCCCACCGAAGTGGTACCTATTTATCTACTTGCAATTTCTTGCTTTCGAACACATACAGATAAAGAAGTATAAAAACATACAAAAACGTCTTAGGAAGTAGAGAAACATACGGTGCCACTAAGAAAAGCCACATTTCGCTTTAAAAAACCGAGAAAGAGAAGGGAATGTGTTTCTGTGTGAAGCCTTCAGGACAAACGACAAGAGGAGGAACGTTATACAGGTGAAGGAGACCCCTGAGAGCAAGCGCTGAAGGGAAGGAGGCGGGTGGCAGTGGGCGAGTCCAGCGCGGCCGGACGCAGTCTGGTGCTTGTGCAACAGGGGCCAGGACGAAGGTCCGAGCGCCGCACTGAGGCAAGGAGCGCGCCAGAGGCTCGCCTCGCGCCAAGCCCCGACCGCCTCCAAGTGCGCCACTGGCTCGCGCCCTTCCAAGCCCGCGCGTGCCCTCCTCCTCCTCCTTCAGCTACTTCTCCTGAGCGCCGCGTCTCCCTCCAGGAGCTCGCCCTACCCTGCCTTCCCCCCCCCTCCTCTCTCCCCATTCGCGCTCGTTGATTCGGTCGCGTCCGCTTCGCCTCGCGCCCTGATTGAGTCGCTGTCGGTCGCGCCCGCTTTTACCTCAGAGGCTTCGTCTCGGCTTCGCGTGGCACCCGAAGGGGATCGAAAGAGACGGCGCCACCCCTCAGCGCCTCAGGAAAGCGGAGCCACCGAGGCCGTCAGCATTCTCAGCACTAGGATCCGCCAGGGCCAGACTCTCTCTCTCTCTCTCTCGGGGTGGGCGGGTTGCGACAATAGAGTGTGCCGGAGGCCAGGGCTAGAGCGAGAGGCCGCTTCGGACGATAGAGTTCGCAAGTAAGCCTAGAGTAGCCACCCACCCTTGGGGGGCATAGAGGGGCGCGGCCTAGAGCGGATGGGTCGTCGGCCTTTCGGGACGGAGTGAAGAGGATCCGGCATGTCGCAGTGACCTCCGCTGCCGGATCCGGCGGCGGTTTAGTAGGAAGTAAGTTCGAGCGAGCCGAATGGGTCTCACCCAGCGAATAAACATGCATGGGGACGGGTTGCTGCCATGCTTGCTCAGACGTCAGCGTGAGGCCCAGGTTGCTATTGAGGGCGCTGTGTATCAACAGCTTGACAGGGGTGTTGCGTTATGGCTTAAAAACAATCAAGCGAAACAGAGTGTTCAGCGCTTTGAAGAAGACTGAAGCACTCCGCAGCCCGTTACGCGCGCTAAGAAACCTGCATTATGAACACGTATTGAAGTTCCCTTTCCCCCAAGCAACTCAAGGCAAACGCGTATAGTCCTTCCCTTCACTTATTATGGTCACAGCTATCCTAATACTTTAGGCAGAGAAAGTGTGTGAGAGAGTGGCCAATTCAGATCCTTGATCACCCAGTGATTTTCAAAGCTGAGCATTGGGTTCTTTGGCCCACTGCACATAATTCATTACACTGTAGGCGTGCTGTAGGAAATACGACATCTAGTAGTAGAGTTGTGTTGGTCCTACATAGATGCTACTGTTATTTCATTGTCATTAAGTTTATAGTAAATGACTTCAGGCACCCTACCTTTCAAAAGCCAGCTACAAATACCTAGAATAAAAAATGTGTGTTATGTGCCATCAAGTTGCTTCTGACTTACAACAGCCCTATGAACAAGAGCTTCTGCCTTACAACAGCCCTGTGAACAAGACACCCTATCATTAACAGTCTTGATCAAAGGAATGAAGGGCAGGAAACCCACCTTTACAGCAATTGCATTGTATTTCCCTAATAGAAGACAATCATCATCAGGGGTCTTTTGGGGCCCGAGTGTGTGGGAGCGCTGCTCCGGGAGCCAAGGAGCTGACAAAATGGCAGCGGCCACAAGCCCCAGCTCCCTGCGCTGTGGCCTGTTGCCATGTTCCCAGGGCCCGCGCCGGAGCACTGTGGCCCCGGGGAGGCCGGAGGAGGCCCGTTGCTGCTTTCCCAGGGCCTGCGCCGGAGCGCTGCGGCCCTGGGGAGGCCTGTCGCTGTCTTTCCAGGGCCCACACCGGAGTGCTGCGGCCCCAGGGAGGCCGGAGGAGGCCTGTCGCTCCCTTCCCAGAGCCTGCGCCGGAGTGCTGCGGCCCAAGGGAGGCCCATTGCTGCCTTTCCGAGGCCTGCACCGGAGCGCTGCGGCCCCAGGGAGACCTGAGGAGGCCCGTCGCTGGGTTCCCGGGGCCTGCGCTGGAGCACTGCAGCCCCAGGAAGGCCCATCGCCATTTTCCTTGGGGCCGCGCCGGAGCGCTGCGGCCTCAGGAAGGCTCAAGGAGGCCCCGTTGCCACCTTCCTGGGGCCCGTGCCAGAGTGCTGTGGCCCCAGGAAGGCCTGTCGTGCTTTCCTGGGGCCTGCGCCGGAGTGCTGTGGCCCCGGGGAGGCTGGAGGAGGCCTGTTGCCACCTCCCCGGGCCAGTGCCAGAGCGCTGCAGCCCGAGGGAGAGGCTTTTGAAGATGCGCTCCCCCCCCCTTTTGCTTCCCCTTCTGACATCTCTTCCGGTGATGTCAGGGGGCGTTGCATATGCTAATGAGCTGTTATGCTAATAGCCTAGTAGCATACCGTATGCTAATGAGCTCCTGCAGCTCTTTTTCTATGAAAAGACCCCTGATTATCATAATCCAGATCTAAATCCTAGCAGTATTGGATTAGTATCAAAGATGTTATTTTTAAGTCTTCTACAACCTTGAGCCAATTAATACCACATCCTAAACTAGTTCACAAGGTTGTGGGAAGGGGGGAGGAAGGTGACCTATGTATCCTAACCAGATGTCATTGGATGGAGGGGGAGATAAATACAATCACCCAACATCCTAATAATTCAATAAAAGTCTGAATGCAAATTATATTTCATCCATGCTGTAGTCAGTGTAAGTCACCCATCATGTCACTGAGAAAATATATATCATCAAGGACTAGAGAGAATGCTGCATAAGAAAAAAAAATTGATGGGATACCTAATAGCAGCAAACTGGTCAAGAAATTGCTAAACCACCTACAGAAGCACTCTGTGCCAAAGACCACATCAACTAAGGTGCAGATATCCGCTTTTCAGTGCTGAATAAATATGAAAGAAGACAACTGTGTTGCTGCTCTGCAGATCTTTTCAGTAGGTGCTTGAGAGTCAAAGGCTACTGAAATTACTGCACCTCATTTGGAATGTGCCATGGTGTCCACTGGTGCTTGCTTCCCTGGCAATGAGTGGGCCAGTACAATACAGTCCCTGACCTACCTTAATAACATCTTGGAGGCCCCCAGAACTGATAGGATGAAAAGCTATGAAGACAGAATGATTTTCTAGTGGCAGCCATCCTATGAATGTTGATCTTAAGGATCCTGCAAGGTACTGTAGTCTAAAGTGTGCCACTTCTTTGCCTGAGTATCCTGGGACCATAAGCAAAAAGTAGGGCAAGCTGGACCTGTGAAACAATTTGTTTTGAGCAGGACAGAGGGCTCTGCATGTCTCTGAAAAGCAAATAACCCAGGACGACCAGACAGAGCACTCAGCCTGGAGACTCTGTGGGCTGAAGATACTGCTACCAGGAACAGTACTTTTAGAGTTAAGTCCTGTGTGGGTTCAAAGGGAAAAGCAGTAGGACTGGTAGGGCCTGTGAGGATGCCATGCTGAAAGACTATGCATTGTTACTGGCCATAATAGGAAAGCTCTGAGAAAACGGGTGATGGGTAGGTAGTATTCTGTTCTTGTTGCCCAACATGCTTGTCAAGATACCCACTTCTCTGTGGAAAGTACTTAGTCATAGTCCCTGGTCCACTCTTGTTTTTGTATTACATTGCTACCTGCAGTCTCCACACACATACACACTATAAACAAATTAAGCAAAAAGAAAGTGTCTTGCATGGAATTTAATATTTTCAAATGTGTTTGAACTTACATGCAAATAAAGGTATTATTAACTCATGTAGCTATTTCAAGTTATTTTTAAAGCAATATTTTCATTACGCATTTAACATCCTTCTTTGCCTTCCAAAAATATACGTTGTAATCTGAAACAGCTTATTTACCTGCAGGCTGTTAACATAATGCTTTTTGCTGTGCTGATATAGTAGTTGGTCGGCCCCTAATCTAAGTATTGAGTTGGTTGCTGCAGTAAGTTTTAGGACTGGGAGATAAATTACAATCAGGTAAAATTGTATGACCCTAAACTCTTATTGCCTTTTATCAGAGGAAACAAAGGTTTTTGTTGAGCGTTTAATGCCGTACAGATTTACAGAAATACTCCCAGTCCTGAAGGGATGTATATGTACATTGGGACTAGAAATGTGCTCTGTGGAAAAGCCAGAGTGCTAGTAATATTCCTTCCACAATCCCATTATCAATACTTCAGCACTGGGAAAGTATTGTGGATAGCTGCATAATGGGAACATATTTGTTAATCAGCCCAATCAGACGGTTTCAGAAGGGAGAGGCAAGTACCTTCAATTTAGGTACAGTTTTTAGCTTCATAGCTTGAACCCTCATAACTGAGGTACATCAGGTAGTTAAGAGCTAACCAGCAGGTTCTGTTAGCAGTCTCTTCATTCTATCAGGTACCTATGACAGTAGTACAAACCCATGTCAGTGCTCGCCCGTGTGTTTGAATGGCCTTTCAAAAGAGATCCACAAAACCTTGTTTTATGTGTCTTTGCAAGGATTGCAGAATTTGTATTTCAGTAGGCATTTGGTTGAGGACTTGATGGTTTGGGCTTATTTTGTTGAAATATTTTAATTCACATTTCCATTATATGTTGTCATTATATTGATTGATTTTATAGATTTTTGTAATCTGCCCTGAATGAAATTTTAAGCACGTGAAACCTTAGTCAGAGGAGACTATTTACTGAGCTCTGTTGAACTCTGATTTTGCAAGTAAGCAAGGACTGAGCCCACCACCCCACACCATGAAACAATCTGGATTTCCATTGCTGTACACAATGCACCACACAGCCTCATTTCCAGTACACAGATTGCAGTCAGTAACAACAGTGATAACAATCAGAGGCTGTGCTTTCAAATCTTCAGCCTAAGCATACACAGGAAGAAAACGTAGGGCCCTTTAGTTGCATATATATTTTACATTTTCTGTTGCTCAGCTGCTTTTACTACATGCCCTTATATATCTTGACCACAGTTGAGGAGTATTCTGGTTGAAATTATTTCTATTTAGATTTTCTGCTTTGATATAGTTTATTTAAAATATTTACATCCTGCCTTCCCATTTAGTAAATATTGAATGTGTCTTATATGAGAGAGCGATTACAAAATAAAAACACAGCATCACTAAAACCAACAGAGTGTGTGTGTGTGTGTGTGTGCCCACACACACAAATACCATTAGTAAGCAGAAGCAGTGCAGGAAACGTATCACTCCATTCCATTTCATGGAACAAATGTGTTTTGTCAAGATTTTGGGTGGCCAAAATGGAGGCAGGTACCTGGAGACTACAGCAGCAAAGACCCCGAAAAACCTCACTTCTGATAAGAGAAGCGAATCACCACTGGGTGATCTCAGATCCTTGGCCAGCTCATATGAGTGCACCTCTTCTTTCAGATATCTTGGTCGTAAGCTGTTTAGTGCTTTAAGACCAAAATCAGCACTTGGGAATTGGGCCAAATAGGAGGTGAGCACAACTGACATAACGCTGCGTTCATATGTTCAAGGCATGGCCTAGTTAGGACCCTAGCTGCTGCACATTTCACTAAACTTCCAGATATTTTTTTGAAACACATCCTCTGGTACAGCATGTTACATAGTCCAATCCTAGTGTTCATATACTTGTGTAGTTTGGCAGATCTGCTACCTGGGAACGAATTTACAGCTGATAAACTCTACCTAAGCTGTAAAGTAAAGGTAAAGGTTCCCTTGCTCGAAAGCCAGTCGAATCCGACTCTAGGGTTGCGGTGCTCATCTCCGTTTCAAAGCCGAAGAGCCAGCGCTGTCCGAAGACGTTTCCGTGGTCATGTGGCCGGCATGACAAACACCAAGGCGCACGGAACGCTGTTACCTTCCCACTGGAGTGGTACCTATTTATCTACTTGCAATTTCTTGCTTTCGAACTGCTAGGTTGGCTAGCTGATGAAGCTGTAAACCACTGCTGTAAGCCGAAATTGCAAGTAGATAAATAGGTACCACTTCGGTGGGAAGGTAACAGCGTTCTGTGCGCCTTGGTGTTTAGTCATGCTGGCCACATGACCACGGAAACGTCTTTGGACAGCGCTGGCTCTTCGGCTTTGAAACAGAGATAAGCACCGCAACCCTAGAGTCGGATTCAACTGGCTTTCGAGCAAGGGAACCTTTACCTTTTTAAGCCGCCCTGAGCCCGTTCGCGGGGAGGGCGGGATATAAATTGAAATAATAATACTAATGAGAATAATAATGATGATAACAATAAAAATTCCTGCCCACTTTTGCAGTCTACTTAAGCAGAGTGGGATGCAGATTGCATACCTAATTTTCAGTCTCTTCCACAGCAAGTTATACCCGTTTACAAATAATCTTTATTTGTGATCCACAGCGTGTCTATCTTGTTTGGATTAAGTTTAGTTGCTGCCTCCAACATTTAACTGTCTTCACATACCAGTACAGGATATTGTTTCCCTGAGATTAAATGGAGTGCTAGGTGTCATCAGCGTATTGATAATACTGCACTCCGAATCTCTGTCTTAACTCTTTCAGTAGTTTTATTTAGATGGTTAAACAGTATGAGAAACAAGATGGAACCTGGGATAGATAGAGCAGTAGTCTCCCTGTGCCACTGCAGAAAGAGGGGAGCAACACCACACTGCTTCTACTGCCAAGCCCAAGCTGAAATAATCAACAAAAAGCACTGCTCAAGATCCAATCTCAGCCGCACAGGGAAGAATGCCATAAGCAGCCTGAAAAATAATCCAGATGTTACAATAAAGCAAGCTGACAAGGGAGAAGCCATTGTCATGATGTAAAACACAAACTCTGCATGAGAAGCTGAGTGACAAGGTATTTGAAGAAGTAAGCAGTAACTCATGAGAGTGCATACCCTACCACAGATTTTGCTAGTCTTTAAGGTGCTACTGGTCGCTTACTCTTGTCTACTGCTGCAGACAGACCAACATGGCTACCCATCTTGATCTGTCCACTTGGGCTGCTTTTTTATTCCAGAGGGTACCTAGGCTTTGAGAGAATTGGCAACCATGCCAGTAGAAAATGCCCAGATCTGTTGGAAAAGCACTTCGACCTAGCTTTATCCCAAGGCTGCTCTATTTTAATAGCCCCTACCCTTCCAACTCCTTCACAAACCATTATTTAACTGCCCAGAACAGAAATACCATACCAAGGACAAGACTCAACTTGAGTATCGCTCAACGTTCACTTAAACAAGCCCCACAGTTCCATGGTGGTCATGATGCCTTGAGCTGCTCACAAGAACATATACCTAATTCTGAAGTGTAAGCCTTGGGACCTCTGACAACAGTACCAAGACCAGCTCAAGCAAGGAAGACTATTGGCCAGCAGTACTACATTAACAAAATCTCGCCTAATGAACCCTGAACAAAATATACACACCCAGAGACTGATGTGGGAAATCAGAATCAGCCAACTCTACCCCACTGACCAATACAATGAAAGTACAGTAAACACGAGTAAAAACCTAACCCCCTCTACCTAACTAATATAGAATGAGTGTTTAAAATCATGCCTCTTAACAAAATTCTGGAGAGTTTGCAATTGGGATTTATAATTTTTTTGGTTGATATAAATCCTTGTTTGTATAGTGGTAGATTTTATGATATGGAAGTGAATCCTCCCCACATGGTTCTGATTAGAAGGCAGAAGAATTTAAAGCAGTGGTTCCCAAACCTTGATTCCATAAACTCATTCCTGGTGCCCCCTAACCTACCCTATAAAAAGCATTATTCAGAATTGCAGTTTGCGCAACCCAATATGGAAGATAACAACAGTAAAATTCAAACAATTAATTGGACATTTATTCAAAATCCAATTAATTGTTTTTAGTTTAATTTATTGAACAAAATTAATGAACTTGGTCCAATGATACCAGCTTTTCAAAGTCTGATAGTCATTTAGAAAGAATCTTAGATATCACATTTAGTAACTGCTTCACTGTACAAGTAAGTTCTTAATAGGCTTGATGAAGTGATAGCAGTTTCCCAGTGAATCACCACGTTTAGTAATCTAGAGTCAATTTTTTTGCTTGGAAAGAAGTTGGATAAAAATAAAAGGGACTGGAAGACTGAAAAAACCCGAAGAAAAATAATGGCTTGAATTTAAAGGGATAAAAGATTTAAATTTTGCCTCCTTTTAATAATTTTATTGTTTCTTTCTTTCATTTTATTACTGCAGTTCTGAATAAAGACCATGTGTTTTATTTTCTGCGTAAAAGGTTGTCTAATTCCCCCCCTTGAAAATATAGGCAAATTTCCCCCCAGTATTTATTTACCATAATTTCTTCTTACTACCAGAATTTTTGTTATTTATACTCTAATTTTTTCCTTAGAAGAGTTTATCCTTTCTGAAAACAGTTAAGGAGTTTTAAATCATTACATAACTTAGAAATATCAATACTGAGTGGGCTGCAACAAAAATAACACATATATAGCTAAAAAGAACACTTCATAATCAACAGGTTCAGTAACCGAGAACACAGGAAAAGAAATACCACGCTTAATACTATTATGTTGACAACAAAAAACTGAAAAATGACAGAAAACACACACATGGTGATGACAGTTTCTCAAAAATGTCGCCCTCCCCACGAACCGGCTCAGGGCATTCTGGTTCTGGTGGCATGTATACTAAAAATGCTGATACTTTCCACCAGATCAAACATCCCACAGGCAGAAACTTTGGGAGTGTCATTTGCCAGCAAATACCCTTAATGAAATATGGAGATATTTGTATGGATTGGTAGAGGGTGGTGCTCCATTTAAGCCTGGCAGTTTTTTGGAATTGTTTATGTTGTGAATTTGGAAGTTTTAACTGCTTCTGGGCAATTCTTGAGAAAGACTGTGAAATGGTCTGTTTACCGGTGCTCCACTGGACCTCACCCTTAAGTGACTTCAGCTTTACTAGAAGACTCAGCTTTATGTATCTCCAGTGATAAGGACTGACTGTAATAAGGACTCTTTTTCCTTCATTTGCGTACATTTTTGTGGCTGGAAATTTACTCTTGTGAATGTTACTTACTTTTTCCTTCTTTGAAGAATGTTAGATGAATTTGGAAATTTATCCCTGTTAATGTTATACAGTTTTTCCTTTCCTGTGGGATGTTTGATGAATCATTACTGCACAAGTTGAATACTGTTATTATCAGATAACATTGTATATTTCTTTATTGAATCTCTAGTGAATTGCTTGAATATATATGTTTTATTACTGTTGGAGTTTATTACGGTACATTTCTCCTTTGTTAGCATCTAGGCTGTAGCCTGCTACCCCCTTGCTTCTTAGCACCCCCTAGGTAATCCTCCCCAAGGGGGCATACCACCCACTTTAGGAATCACTAATTTATCCATCATGTTCTTTCTAAGTTTTAATATAAACTTATTGACTGGTTTTATGGCTGCTATTCTGTGTCTGTGTGGGTGCGTTCAGACGGGGCGTTTTAGCCGGCATAAACTGTACTGGTTGGAACCGGTGCAGTTTATGCCGGCTGAAACGCAATCACACTTACCTCCTGTCTGCGGAGCCCATCGCTGCATGCCCATTCACACACAGCGGGCGTCGGCGGTTTGTGGGTTTTTAAAATTCAGTTTGTGCATGCGCATAGGCAGCCATCCACAGAATGGTGATCTTCATGCATGCGCAAAACACCCCGTCTTACATTTAAAGTTTAAAGGTAAGGACTTACCTTTAAAGTTTAAAGAGCAAAGTGGCCTCCCTGAGGTCCCGGACTCCTCTAAAAGTTAAACTAAGGACCTTTTCTTTTTTTAAAAAAAACAAACGCCGGGGCATAGCTTCACCCAAGCGCATATTGCCGACCTAAAAAAAAAAGGCAGGCGAAAATCGGAAGCCTCGGGCTTCCGAACGGAAGTGGCTCTACAACGGTGGAGAGCGATCAGACGGGGGGTAAAGCAATTACAACCGTTGCACTCAGGATACCACCACTTGGGGACCTAGTGGCAGAATACAATGGTTTAAAGCTCTTTGCAACGGTTAGGGACGGAAGGCAGATGTTCGCCATGTGAGGCACCTATACCGTTGCAAATGCCCCGTCTGAACATACCCTGTGTGTGTGTTCAACTAGAAACACTTTTCCAGAGTCCTCTTTACAATTAGAATATAATCACAACAGGTCTATCAATCCAGATATTGAACAAACAGAGGTCGGTATCCACATAACGGGTGCAAGTTCTGCTCAAAAGGTTTCAGCTATTAGATTCTACACAAACAAATCCTTTGACAAATGCTTTGGTCTGTGAAGAGATTGTCTATTTTACAGCACTTTACAAAGATCTTACACATGACTTCAAGGGGGTAATTGCTCTTCACCTAAAACTACAGAAGTAATCATTTCCCCCTAAGTGAGGCCAGTAGTTCCCTGAGCAGCAACATGATCTAATGACTGATAGCGGTAGCCTATAATATCTAAGGCAGCTGAAAAATTGTAGATTTTAGGATAGGTCTTCTATGACAGATCGCCTTAAAAGGACACCATAACTAACCACATCAAACCAGGTAGAACCTCAGCGCTCTAACAGCGCCAGATATGCACACACACCCTCCTTCTAGGTCACTTAGAGGATTATAGGAAACATACCTCCTGTGAGCTATGGAACCTGACTTTATGAAAGGCACAGAGGCCCTGGCTTTGAAAAATTACAGATGGAAATAACCACTAGAAACACTCTTTTTTCAAAGCTTACTCTTGGTACTGCATCAAAGCTATGTGAGAACAGAGAGCTTTCTAGCATTTAGACCTGTTGTGAAGACGGGAGAATCAACCAGGATTAATTAATTTGTTGTTATCTTTGTGCAAGATTTTCTTCACAATGTAATGGGTCACTCACAGTCATGGTTTACGATTTAAAATACAGATGCAAATAGACCGTTGGGAAGAGATCTGTTCCTTAAGCATCAGGATAGCAGATCTGGAACAAATGCAATTTCAAGACCCGTATATTTTCCAGATCCAGGAGATTTTTACCTCTCCCGCTAGGGAGAAGGGATGAAGAATCAAGAAAACAGTCAGGCATCATTATTTATTAACACGAGACAAAGGAGACACAATCAATGCGTTAATGGAACACTGTCCAGCCAGATGTTAAAATTTTTAAAAAAGTATATCTAAAACCTAATTTCAAATAAATTAAAAAAAACCTTTATACATAATTACACTGCTATAATTTGAATCTGACAATGGTAAACGTATTGACATTAATGAAAGGGGAGGAATGCCTTCAGGGCTAAATAACTATCTATGGTTTTTTTACAACCATATCTCCAGCATAGTTAAGCATGACCCATCATTCTTGACTACGCAGTTGACTAAAATCAGTAAATAGCAGGGTGGTGTAATAGGTACAATAATAAACATACTGAACAAGAGTGGAAATTCTCTGAAAATAAAATGCGAAAGACATTTTTTCTTGAATGTTCATGGTAAATGGATTCACAGGCTAACAGATGCTCCCAACTGTTTCATAACAATACACACTCTTGAAAATCTAGTACACTTAGGTTCAGCATCACCTGAGCCAATACAGAAATTCCCCCAAAAAACTGGGCTTGAGAACTGACTTTGCCCCTTTGGATTCATTAAAACAACCACCAGTCTGCTTGGTTCTGTGGGAAATGGGCGGGCCAGTTATTTCCAGACAGGTCTCATAGCAAAACCTACACACTTTCCCTGAATTCCATTCAAAAGCTGCAATATCTCATATGCTGATGGAGAACATGAAACAACATACCCAAAACCACACAGAGCGAATCAGCATCATAGGTCAAGGGGAACATGACACTGATTTCACAGTCATTCCTTTGGAATCTCAGCCATTTTGTGTAAGCTACCTGAAGGCAAACAATTGTGCAGCACTGAGGAGGTCCCAAGCTCAAAGTGTACAACTGAAATCCCCAGAGTATTAATCACCAAGGCTTCCGGAAAGATAACACTCTGCATTCAAAGTCACACACTAACCTGGGAAGGCAAGTAATGCTTACCAACTGAATCAAGGGGGGAAATTGCATTTAGTAGCATCCCCCCACCCACAAATAACAGAACACAAGTCTTCCAGACTGAAAGGTTGCAAATGTCATTCGAGGAAGTCTCTCTCTGACTTGCACACAAAATGTTCTGTCAGGCTACATCTGGAGAGATGTGTAAAGGGGTGCAGGGTCAGGAAGGTGTCACAGAGGTGGGAGCCTGTATCTTGGCAAAGGAATGCATTCGTGCTCCATTCAGTAGAAAGATGCTAAAGTGGTTTGTTGTAAAAAGCTGATAATAGCCCAAACTGCAGTTAAAAAATCAGGGCTGAGTGCTCAGGACATTTATATGCTGAAGTCCTTGGTACTATGCTCTTCACATGCTGAATTCCAGCAACTGCTATATTTTGTTTTCCTAACCAGGGCAGATGATGCCTTAAAACTATCAGCATGGAAGGGTTTTCACCTAGGTAGCAGCACTGCACTATGGAAATACTGATAATACAAAATATTCAAAGTCTCCTCTAAAAGAACCAGTAGCTAATATTTCAATAATTCAGAGCAAAGGGACCTCCTTCCATCCCATTCTCGTTTTGCTGTAACTCTTTGTTTCATTATATATTTCATCACTGTTACGTATGACCAAAGAAGATAACCTTAAATATATCTGCTAACATATTTAAATGTTTTCCATCAAAGTATCAATATTTCAGGTCATTAAAAATAACTGTTTGGAAGTTTGTACAGAAAAGTTTTCAAGTATACGTATGGGGTTTGTTTAAGGGGAAGCTGTCAGCGCTGCACTTAATATAGCTGCTGTAGTTCAGGATTTAATCCAAGTTTATATCTATATCTCTTTTAAAAATGTCTAAAAACATTGACTTTATTACAGAGTGGGTGCAAACAGATATATTATTAAAATATCCTAACTATTTACACAATAGACCACAAATGGCCCAAGTAGAATTGTTACCATTTCTGGCATCCACTTTCAGTGTTTTCTTAAACAACGTAAAGGGAAGGGAGAGAAAAAAGAATCTAAGGATACAATAAGGGGGGAGAAAAGTGATAATTTAGAATGAAATCTTCCTACACCTGCCAAGCCCAATGAGAGGAGGCTACAAACCCTTTTCAGACAATGTTCGTTTCAGCACATTTTAAGGCATCTGCTTTTTTTCTCTCCCCATCAATACTTTGAAGACTGGAAACTGATCGGTTGCTTTCTAACCACATTTGGAGAGGTATTTCCCCATGCTTTCAACAGAATTGCCCTGATGCTGCTTTGAAGACATTCTGTAACTGTTCTCACTTTGTTGTTCTCACTTTGTAGTAACAAGTTCCACCCAGAAACCAGGGAAGGCATCAAGGAAACCACAGGGATTTTTTTCCCCAGTTTAAATTAAAGTCTCTCTGTGCATTTGCATCTGTTAGTGGGCATAAAACATTGTGAATGGACAGATAAGCAGGGAGTCCTGACTCAGACAATGAATTGAGTGGTTCTGGTTAAATGGTGTCCTGCCTACACACCATTTTATGACAAGAGTAAGCAGAGGCTGTACAGGTTACATTAAACATTCCAGAGTTGCAACTGTTTTTCCTTTGTTATTTTGATAATGCTTTAAAAGCTTATGGATTTCAGCCTCTTTTAGAAACATGTGCATTGAAAATATAGGCTTCTACATGCTATGACATACTCTGGCCAGCAATAAAACAAAACAGAGTGGACAACCTATTTTAAGTTCTGCATTTCTTACATTAATTGCCTAACAAAAAAACAAAAATTTGTTTAAGGGCTTTAATCAAGCCCTTAAATGGCATCTACCGCACATGTCACCATCATCTGAGTCAATTTCTAAATAAGTGAATTACGCATATTAATATTTACATATTTAAAATATAGGCAAAATCCTTTCTTTTAAAATTTAAGAAATATCTATATGAATAAGTAATTCTTCCATTCAGTGGGTTATCGGATTTGGTCATGGCACAATTTTAAGTACGTGGTGTGATCCCATATTAACGATACATTACAGAATGAAACTAACACACAGCTGCAAAGCACACTGTTTGCTGGGGAACAAGCAGGATTCATGTGACCTTTTCCTTAATAATCTGTTATCTTAACTAAATAACACCCCCCCCTTGTAGAATCCTAAAACAGTATTAGAAAAAATACAAATATATACAACAGATGAAAAAAAGTTTAACACTACAGTAAAGGCTTTAGTAATGCATTGTTTTCTCATGCAGGTCAAACTTTCCACTGTGTAAAGCTAATGTCCTGCAATACCAACATAAACTTTCTTTGCCACGCTGTCATCTTTTCCTCTTCGATCAGCCTGCTTTGCTTTCAATCCAGGAGGTGAACAGGATAGCATAATCCAATTTCTCAACAATGTTTGCTAATTTTCCAACCACTCTTTGCTTTGTTTCCATAGCTGTCCCTGGTCCCTGCGAAGTCTGTAATCAGCGCTGTGACCTGCATGCCCAAGATTACATGTTGTATGCTACATAGATGGGGTCCAGCTGGTCAGCCAAGAAGCTGTCACGGAGATGCATGCGTTGCTTCTCTCCTCTGGAATTGATGGGGATCACCCCAGGATCAACCACCACCACAACTCCCACAATCAGATAATGTTCTTCCAGAACCACGTTGGTGACCAGAGGGACCAGATCAAGGGCCTCTTGCTCACAGCCACATAGCTCCACAACGACCACGAGTAAGTTGGTCCATGTGAAAACAGCACTGAGGGAAAAGATTCATAGAGATTAGGCACCTTTACATTATACTACATTCTCGATCTCTTCATTAGTTAGGTAATCGCTACAAGGAGTTATGACGTAAATGACACAACCAAACTCTCTTAAGATTCTTATATATAGCCTATGTATGCTCTCCTCCATGATACATGCCCGTTTTTTTGCTACTTCCCATGACCCTCTGGTAATGTTTGAATGTGGATGTCCATAAGAGAAGGACCAATCATGCGGTTCCTTCCCCTGTAAGCAGTGCCTGTTTACTGCCCCCCCCCCCGGCAATGATTCCACAGATTCAAATGTTAGGAGAGTGTTATGAGACAGAGCCACAAAGGGAGTAGCAAGACCACCACACGTGGAACAGAAGAACTGGCTAATAGTGTCTTGTACAGGCCTGGGGAATTCATGCACATCCTTCGCTTATATATACTGATCTATACATCCTCCCTGCCACTCCACCAGCTCTACTGATTGGGAAGTGCTTAGAGTGGAAGGTGTGTGCTGCCACCTCCTTCCTAGGGAAGGACGAAGAATGATGGCTCCCTTTGCTCAGTTTCCTGCTCCTGTTTCCCGAAGCTGACTAAACACAGAGAGCTGGAATAGCTGTACTGGGAGCTGACTGCATTTACCAACTGCCTCATATACTTAAATCAGGTCCTGTCCACATTGTCTTAGAAATATCCTTTGGAACATTCCCTGTATTGTTAGGACCAGTCCAAAAAGAAGTGGTGGAACCCAAAGGATGGGTGCTAAGAAAGAGGAAATAAAGAGACCAAATGCAAAGTGAGGTAGGCCAGATTTTGCATATGGTTCCCCATCCTTGGATGGCTACATAAAATATTCCCATCCGTGTATGGGGTCAACACAATGCACCTGCACTTAAATACTAGAATGTGTGACTATTTAATGTTTAGAAAGTGGATCTTGGCAAGCTTCTTCCTAAATCAAGCTCTTTAAATCTCCAGTACTTATTCACACATTGTCATTTCCTAATATGAATGAGATTGGCTTCTAGATTGTTAGTTTTGTTTGAATCCTGAGATCTGAGCTTCAACCATTTATGATGTGTCAGGAACAGAGGCTGCCTAGCCTCATTTGCTGGGCTTTAATTTCAAATCTCAGGGCCACTTTACACATAAAATATCTTAGATACACATCTACAAAGATAAAGCATGACTGTGACATATAGCTGTCTAAAAGCACACTTATCAATTCATGTGTGCTTGTGAGAGCCAGAAATGATTGCTGCTCTTTACTGACTGTACACCATGCTGCAAATATAGGTTTGTCACTGTATAATATGTGAAATGGCCTTAACTGATTTCTAGATAGTTGCACAGGGAATGTCTCTTAGACTCTCTACAAACATTAGCCTTAGAGTTGATACTTTCTCTTCATTCAGATGGAAAAACCCACAACTAGATTACTCTGCTCATGCAACTAAGAGCTACAACCATGTTTTGAGTGCCAGCACTTTAGCTTAGCACTGCTGCAGTTCCACTTCAAGAGGAAACAAATATTCTTCATTGTTTCTATACCATTCAGCTATGCTTCTGTGTGTCCGAGAAACTGAGGTCTCGATGTCAATTGGATGATAACGCAACCCACGTAGTTCCAGAGTCTCATCCAATGCTCCTACGACATATAGTGCATCATGGCGTTCTGGAGAGGAAAATTAAAAGTTTTATGTACAGATTCTTCAAACTGAAGTTGCCCTTGTTAAAGCTCAATAAATATAAATGAAAGACAGGAGACACTCCTTTTTTGTCAGATATATTCACAAGAAATTAATGCATTATTGCTATTGTTATTGTTGTTATTATTGCTATCCATTATTGTTTGTTTCTAAAATTCCTGGATAGGAGAGTAACTAAATATCTTTTAGCACATTATTTTGTTGTTTGAGAACCATTCCTTCACTCCAGAATCTAAAAAAAGACCCACGCTTCCTATCTCTTTAGTCCAGAAAGAAGCAAATAGTTTATTTATGAATAAATCATTTATTAAAACATTTGTGCCCTGCATCTTGGTATAAGTACCTCCAAAGCAGCACACATCATTACAATGCACTCAGTTCAGAGCTTTTGTCCTGAAGTTACCTGCACACGTAACATGCTTATCAGATGTCACAAAACCTCCCTACTGAAAGGGGAAAGCATGTTTTATGTTTTGTCTTACCTCCACTGGCAGCTGTGAGTTCTGTTCGGCGTACAAAGCCGAGGTACCCTGTTCGTGCCCACAGAGTATGGGCAGCATCACCAAAGCTCAGGCGGGTGTTGAAATGATCTGCTTGGAGGGTTTCATTATCATAGATGGTATAGTAACCACTGGCAGTGTGGGGACTATTCACCCAGATCTGTGAAGGTAATGAACACAGGATTTATTAACAATGCAATTGTTGTTTCCCATTCTTAAGTGAGGAGACCAATCATGGGCTTCTTGCAATAAAAAAGTTCAGGTGAAACAAAGCTTAAATGTAGTATACATGTAAGCCAGACACATTTTTTAGAATTCTAACTTGCAAATAAAAACAAAAAGATGTAGCCTTTAGGAATTATCATTTAGAATGGATGCATTTTTCTAAAATGTATTCATTTGGTATAGTACATGCCATCTCAACATGTGGAACGAGAGATGGACCATCAGAACTGCTGTGGAAATCAGTACATCTTTCCAGCATCCAAATCAGAAACCGGCCCTGAGAAGTCCCCCAGTGTAGCACTCTTTGGAACAAACAGGAACTGTGCAGTACTGGTCTAAGCCAGATCTACGCATGTAAAACAGAAGCAACAGCAACATGTACCTCTCCAAGGTGAGAGTCTCCAACAGGTCCTTTAGTCTCAGGATTAACAATGATCACTTTGACTCCAGGCAGTATCTAAAAGAGGAAGAAGTAGAGCTGAAAGACCATACTTATGTGCTGGTACATCCAATATAAACATTAGGGCATTTTAATAGCAAGACAGCATTTCCAACAGCCAAATCAGGATTCATGGGTTTCAATTTATTTATTTATTATTTAAATTTATACCCCGCCCTCCCCCGTAGGGCTCAGGGCAGCTCAAGAAACTTCTACAATAATAAATCAATTTCTTCTAAGCTCTGTGCCTCCACATTAAATAAATATATACTGACAACTAAGCCTTCATCTCTGATATCAGCTCACTAAAGTGCAAAATATGTACACAAGATCTACTTTTACTTAGAAACACCACTTCATAGGGGACTGTGCTACTGTAATGGCCATCCCACACATACTGTAGCAGTCAACCCAGCTTTACCACAAAGTGTACACCCAATAAGGAGTTGTTTTTTTGATGAGTCATGCCTGTATAATGCCGGGGGGGGGGGGGGCAATGTCTCCATGGCTACTGCCATGTGGCAGCCATACAAGGGCCCCAAGAACATGATTCCTGCCGCTGGCCTTGCTTCTCCTCAATGACAGAAAGTTGTCTGGTTGTACACTAGATGCTTCATCAACAGATGTAACCTTACCTTGCCTGACTCGGAAAGCAGCAGGCTCTGGGGAGCACCTCTTTCAACTAGCCGGACTCTGGAGAAACAGGTGCATATGATGAAAAATAAGACAAAGGAAGTACTTGTACCTTCAGGATGAGTATTAAAGGATAATTAAAAAAACCCACTTCTAATGTTCTGAACCACCTAAACAACCAATCTTTATCTTTGAGTACATTTTTTAAATAAGTTGTTTAAGCTGTTAAATTCAGGTTAAATTCAGCTTCCTTCCACACACAAAAAGGGGAGGGGGAGAGAGAGAGAGAGAGCGCCTTTCACAGGACTTCAACCAGCAAGAGGCCTGTCTACCCAGTCCCTTTAGCCAGTATATGAAAAATGACTAATTGGTCAAATAGCAACACTGGCTGTCTTGTAAACAACAATCAGGATCCCCTGGATTGTGCAAAGGCAAAGACGTTGCATCGGCTCTTCCTGTCTGTTTGTACTATTGGACAATGGTTATAGTTCTTTGGCAGGGGAGGAGCAGATTCTTCCAATTTGTGATGTTAAAATACCAGGCCCACGTAGGTGCCAGGAAGGAAGGGTCAGGTGACTGCTTGGTTCAAGGAGGAGAATGCTGAAAATAGCAGCAAAAGTCTGGGAAGGAATTTTCCTTGCCCCTCCAGCTTTGTGACATGTCCCGCCCATGCCTTTCCAGACCCCTGACCTCCCAGGCACTGCTTGGCATCACGCTAGATATGGCATAATTGTGCAAGAAGCTACATATTCACCTGACCAGTTAGACTTTGGCAAATTAAGCAAATTAATGTGAATAAATTGATTGTGTACATATCCAATGATCTCCAGACCTTGCAGGACTCTCCCCCTCCCTCTCCAGCAGCCTGCAAAACCTCCCCCCAGTTTGTTCTGGGTGAAGCTACGTGGACCTCATGCAAGCAAAGTGAGGGTATGCACTGGGAGCAGGCAATTCGTGGACACTGCCACTCCCTCCTCTGAAGACTTAAATGCCCTCTTTGAGCTGCATGGTTGGACAGACGAAAACGTATTTTGATCACTGGAAATTGAATAATCAGGATGCGGAGGATTTTTATAGAGACTGGAAGGATTTAAAAGACTATTTGGAAAAATATGAAGACGTAAAAGACACATTATTCAGTTTTGATGATTACTAAAAGTAGAACCATTATGGAGATTGTAGAAAATGAGGAGTAAGAAAGACGGAGTGGACATAAGTGAAATATAAGAAATATTAAATGGAAATTGAATTTAGAAATAAGAAGCGCAGGAGGCCGAAGCACTGTGGGAAGCCATGTATAGGGGAGGGAAATGGGAGGGGGAAGGATGTAACGAGGGTAAAAAGATATGGTACATAAGTTTTATTGTTGAACAGATGATGGATACTAAAATGTTATATTGGTTGACTTGATGTTATATCCAAATAAAGTTGTTTTTTTAAAAAAAAACATATTTTGATCACAGACTTCAAACAGCAAAGATAAATAACGACAATAAAAACAGAGCCATACCTGTCGTGTCTTAAGGACTTCAGATCCACATATACTGTGGTGGGATCAGGCCCTGAGGTTCCCTAAAAACATTAAACAGACATTTTATTGAAGCATGTATATTTTTCGCTTCTACTGAGATAAGTGGTAGATAGTTGAAGGCCCTGAGGGAGGGAAATGCAAGCTAGGTTATCAAGTGCCCAGTAACACAGAAAACACAGCTCATGCAAAGGCGCATATTAAGGGAATGGTTTCTGTTCTATGCCAAGAACGCTTACGTACATGCTCTCTTGGGAGAGTTTCCACCATGCCTGGCTAGGAACATCATTTTCTTTTTCTCAATCCACAGGGGGGACAAACAAGAGGGAGTCAGGGACCATTCTCATAATTGTATCTGTAGAGGTTTCGTGTGGCATTAAAAACAGAGGAAGGCTGGGAAAAGGAGGTTTGGATAAAACCGCAGAACTCTGCTGATGGAGGAGGAGAATGGGAAATCCCAATGCAGCCCACTGTCTCGTGTGGTTATTATTTCACATGGGTCCTGTGACCCACTTCAACTAGTTCTCTCCAGAGCACCCTGGAGATCAGCACTCAAAAATCTTCAAGGTCATAAAACTAGCTGTGTGCACAGGTTCAAAATAGGTTGGGGCCACACCCGAACCCCGATAAAGAGACCAATAAGGCTTTTTTGTTACCTGTAAACAGATTGCTACATTGACTCTTGACCCAAAGGTGGTGCTGACTGCACGATATGACAAGCCAATGTCCTTGAACAGCTTGGAGAAGGAGTGAGTAAGAGCCACCCGTGGACGCTCCTCTGCCACCACCACGCAGGTCCGGACACCTGACAGGTTAATGCCTCTTGCCTGCCAATGCACAGAAATCAAACACATTGGGAGGGGGGTAGTAATGACATATTTCAACAGGCCAGCAGGCCAAGAGAACACTGGTCAATCCTCCATTCAAGCTCAAGGAGCACTATTTTGTCCTGTAAAGCATTACTAGGTATTTTGTGATGCTAGCATTTCCCCTACTCACTTAAGGTATCACTGGCATGCCCAAACCAGTTTAGCATCCATGATGGCCCGTGGCCAAGCAGAAAGAAAATGCATCAATCACCAATCATCTTTCTGTATCATCTATAGTACTTGGGGTCCTTACTGAAAGACCTATGTGTTATCAGCCCTTTATGACGGAGGAAATATTGTGAAAAGTCAAAAGGACAAAGACTGCATCCGAAAGTCAGATCAGTACGTACACCAGGGCTGTTGAGTAATCATTAAAACAATATAGATATGTTTGTGCGAACAGCAAGATATTAATCTGGTCACACTGACCCAGCCAAAGAAAGAATTTTAACAATAGGACCCAGTGACTCATCCTTCCCATCTCTCTACTAACAAAACTTCTGTTGACATCAAAGAGCCTCGGACTGATTTTCATAACACAAAATTATGCTAGCAAGCAAATAATTGGTTGCTGTGATTTTGTCACCCCCCCTACCCTACATCTTAGTAGCTTTGCTTAGTGAACTGAATGGCCAGAATAGATATCAATCTTGTACCAGGGTTAATGTGCTGGCAACAACCATTACTTTCAAACAGCAAGCCACTCCTGAATTCTGTGGTACTGCTTGTACTTTCTGAGATGTTGTGTTTAAAATTCCCCTCTCAACCATCCTTACTGGGCTAAAAAGAGCTTGTAAAATCAATGGACTGGATCCTACCAGTCTGTTCTGCTGGTGTCGGTGTGTTCCATTGACGCAAGAGACTCCTCTGCTAGCAGAAGACCCTGTTACATCAGAAGAAGCCTTCTCTCGCTTGGGGGAACACGCTGACACCAGCAGAACCGACTGGAAGGATCCAACCAAACCGGGGGGGGGGGGGGATCTGCTTACCGAATACAAAGTTTTTCAGCTTGAAAAACAAAAGCTCTGCTTCAGTTAATATATTCAAAATACAGTGTCTTTTGAAGCGATGAATCAATGAACAGAACATTACGCTGGGGAGAAAATTTCAAATATAGCTGGATACCTGTGAGGTCAAAAATCCTTCCTATCTGCTTAACTTTAGTTTAAACCGGACCTCAGGAGGGAATAAACGTCTACCACCAAGCCCACAGCCCCAGGCATTTCAATGGGCCTGTGCAGAAGTATTTCTCACTGCATTGTGCTCTAGGTGCTCTAGGTAGAGATGTTCCACCAAGCATACACTTGAGCACAGCAACAGTTTTAACATTAACGGTACTTAACATCAATAGTCTAACGGTTAATAGCTGCCAACAGATATTTGGTCCATTAACTGCTTTCACCCCCCCTCCCCCGCTGTTATAGTAAAGTAAATTGAGGGTTAGAATTGTATTACGGAGCCATGTGGGTATCGGGTGTTTCTAGAATTGTATTTTTATACTACTTTATTATTTTATATGTATTTTTATAAGAATTTGTTGTACGCTTACGTACATGCTCTCTTGGGAGAGTTTCCACCATGCCTGGCTAGGAACATCAGTTTCTTTTTCTCAATCCTGAGCCCACTTGCAGGGAGGGCGGTATAAAAGCCGAATATAATACATAAATAAAATAAATAAACTGAAAACTGGATTTGAAACAGGCAGTTCAAGATAGTCAGCAAAACTCTTTTTAAAGAGGAAATTTCCAAGCCTCTCATAGGAAAGGGAGGATAAAAAGCAAGGAAATGCAATTCCATTCCGACAGCCTGAAGATTAAAAGGTATTTTCAAGTCCCCCCCCCGCCCCCCACAGTACAAAATAAGCCTCAGCTTCTTACCTTTAATACATCAACTTGGTTCCCAAGCCCCTTTGTACACATGTCCATGACGGAATAGGAACAGAAAGTGTCCCGTATTTTGTACTGGCTAACAGTGGAGAGCCACAGGAAAAGGTTGGATTCCAACTCCATAGGAGGAATTAAGATGGACTGGTGACCAGAATACACACTGCCAGAGAACATCAGACAGACAGACAAGGCATTACTTTTCGGAACTGGATGGGTTTCACTAGTTCTGTGCAGCCTAAAGGTAATTTGCAAACCTTCTTTTGTCACAGTGACTCGCCTCCCCACTCGTCCCTGCATACAGAGACAAACTGAGCAAACTCTAGGCATTCTGGCAATCCAAATAATCACATAATCAGCAGTTAAAAACTGCTATCAGCTCTGCTCCATTCTTAGCTCAGAGCTGGTGCAACTGCTCCAGCCAAGCAGCAGTGGCATGCTTTACTTCTGAGGGGTTTTTTATCCCACCAAATGTCTCCATGGAGCCCTATGGGCCATATTTGCCCTCTATCTCGGTTAGGCAGAGGGGTCAGCGGTTGCATGCTGGTGCAGAGGAAAGGCTGTTGCACCAATGCATCTGGTTTGTGGACTGTGCTCTTTGTGGGGCACGTCAGGCACAAAATGTAGGTCTCAAAGTAAGGACTCCATTTAAAATGAATTCTTCATACCAGATGGACACAAAGCTTGTAATACCTTTCCCCAAGGAGAAAGAATCAGATGCATACCGTTTTAACTGTGTACAGATATAAATGGCCTGATGTTCTTAACAACTGAGGGCAAAAGGGAAACGCTAGCTATCTGAATGATGAAACTGGCCTTGTTCTTAGGCAGGCCATGGGTCCCTGGGTCACGTGAACTGGAATGACTTCACTTGTGTAGAAAGGCTCCAACACTAGCCATTGCAATCAGGCCTTCCTCCCTTTGATGCTGTCCTAATTTAAACCAGCCAGGGTCTATCTTTTTAACAGCCCTGCAGTTCTTCTAATAACATCCTGGCACTTACCTGCAAAGGCACCAAAGTGCAAAGCCCAGACCACAATAGGGATCTAAACAGATGGCGATCTGCCGTGAGGAGTACAGTTCACACTGCAGCTTTATGGCTCTACAGAGGGCACTGACTGCTGCATGGGACATCTGCAGAGAGAGAGAGAGAGAGAGAGAGAGAGAGAGAGAGAACTGATTCTCAGAAGCAAAAGAGGCAGAGAGAGCCTGATATATACAACTCTACACCCACTCCATAACCCATAGGAGTAAGCCACTTTGGCATTTAGAGTATGTATGTTTTTGCTGGATATCAGGGCTACCCCAGAATGAATCCTTAAATAGACATTTGTGATGTCTTCCTTGCAGCAGTTATTAAGACCCTCAAGGATTTTTGCCATCTCCATGCTCACAACCTCTTGGTCGTACAAGGACTGCTCTCCTCTCTGTAGGTACAAAGCTACAAAGGAAAATGGAGCACAGAGCAATCAAGGAAAGTCGTCCAGTCCCAGGTTCCTTTGACATTCCAGCCAAGTACTCAAATCACTGAACTACTGCTGCTTCTCCACACCTCGGAACCTGAAGTCCTTTTTGCCTAGGTTAGTGGCAACGTACGTTACAGGTATGGGAGCCACAACTGTAGTCCACTGCATGAGATATTGTGATTCTAGGGTACACTACAGTTCATATGCAACCACTGCCCAAGGCACAGGTATGGGCTTTCTTTAGGCAAGGGAACCACTAGCAGTGATGCAGAGAAGCCAAAACAAGAAGAGATAAACCTATGCAACAACTGATTACGGGCCCTCCTGCTCCTGAGCAGACACTCCTACAAGGATACCAGTATTGTAGGTAGCTTGGCTATAGTCTGGTTTCAGTTAAGCTACTGGGAACACCTTGAAGATTACTCCAATCGTTTCCTGAGGAATGGTGTTGCATATTTTTGCCATTATAGCAGCAAAACGTGGAAATCCCTTCTGAACACAAAGCTCCATACACACAGCAAGGCCATTTTGCTGGCTGAATTATCTGCTCACATGTATTACTGCCAGTATGTGGTATTAAGAAAGCCAGTGTTTATTTATACAGGCTGGAAACAATCTGGCACATTTTCATTCAGAAGCAAAAACCAAGACTTAATTCTGGCCTACAAAACGGAGGCTCCTAAGCATGTTGCCTAGGTGAGATGCTGCCGTACCTTTACTCCTGTAAGCATCCCTGTTGTGGAAACACTGAAATCCAGGTATGCCAACATTTCTGGGGTTGGTGGCTTGTAGACCTGAGGTAGCCGCTTCCTGGGCAAATCATCTGGAACAGGCAAGAGCAAGGTTTGTTTTTTTTATGTGATGCTGAAAAATTAATTCCTCTAAAGAATAAAGCAAACAGGTCAAGTTGTGATACAATGGAACTATGAGCTGGGTGCTATAACTCTCTCCCATTAAGTCTTCCGTCAACGGAGAAAGGCTTCCTCTAATTCAGGTGGGTAACCATGTTGGTCTGAAGTAACAGGACAAATTTGAGTCCAGTGGCACCTTTAAGACCAACAAAATTTTATTCAAGGTATAAGCTTTTGTATATTTGAAGAAGTGTGCTTGCACACAAAAGCTTTTACCTTAAATAAGGTCTTAAAGGTGCCACTGGACTCAAACTTTGTTGTAACGGAGGTATTCCATTGTTGAAAGAAAACTTGGAAGAAGGGAGTTACAGGGCCCAACTTTAGTAGAAGGGAGCAGTTGCACAGAAGACCACCACGATTGACCTTGGGAGTCCTATACCTTCCAGTGTACTGGACAAGGGGAAATAGCCACTAGCCCCCACACCCTTTTTGAAGTACACTCTCCTGAAGAGCCTTGGGGCATCATTGTCAGGGCCCCATCGTGGGTATCTCGTAATTTCATAAACTCCACCTGGTGCATTCCCCCTCCCAGAGGTTTAAACTCCTCAATTTCACCCCAAATGAAAGCAGGTATCTTGACCTGGCCCTGACCTGGATAGTCCGGGCTAGCTTAATCCCATCAGATCTCGGAAGCTAAGGCCGGCCCTGTTTAGGTCTTGGATGGGAGACCATCAACAAATACCAGGGTCATAACACAGAGGCAGGCAATGGCAAACCACCTCTGAAAATCTCTTGCCTTGAAAACCCTTCAGGGTCGCTGCAAGCCGGTTGCAATTTGACAGCACTTTCTACCACCACTCTTGAGTACGGGTGCGCCAAAAAAAGAAAGAAAAAAGAAAGCAAGCATTTTTCAGGTATACTGAACCCGAGAAATATAGGTATTTCCCGATATTCCCAAATCCCAATACCAGTATGGTATTTGGATTTGGTAAATATTCGGGAATCCCATTTTTTTCAGCCGCATTATACCCTATGGGGACCATTATAGTCCATGGTCCCCATAGGGTATAATGGAGAATAGATCCAGGGGTATCTGGGGCTTTTTAGGTAGAGACACCGAATTTGCAGCATAGCTGCTGGTGCCTCTCCTCAACCCCCCCCCCCCCAAGTTCCAAAAAGATTGGACTAGGGGGTCCAATTCTATGGGCCCCTGAAGAAGGTGCCCCTATTTATTGGTTTCAACGGAGGAGTGGAAGTGTTTAAAAGGATCACAGTCCTTTTAAGTGCCTTCTCCAAGCCATGAATGAACTGGAAGGCATTTAAAGGGACTGCAATCTCTTTAAATGTCCTTTAACTGCAGCTATCTGGTGGCCCTGAAAAATTCCAAATATTTTTGTGATTTTTCGGACTTGGGCATTTCAGATAGCTGAAATTCAGCCCCAATCTATATCTAGCTGAAAGAATAGCCTGAAAATACTGATAAGGTATTTTTTTTTAATTTTTTTGGCTCAGATTTAGCCGAATGCATCCCCCTAATCCTGAGTTGTCCTGTGAAGCAATCACTGCCCAACTTAGTATTTTGTCAATTTAAGTTCACCCAATTTAAGTTCACTCATACCAAGATAGGCTCTTAGCAGCCCTGGTACCTCTATGAAAAACTGTTTTTCCAGCCCAAATTCAAACCACAAGGGTCCACAGGACCAATATTATAAAAAGGGCTCTTTTGCCTATCAGTTTAGATTTTGGCACGTTTGGGAACCAAGAACAGACACTCAGTCTTCCCTAAGGATGGTCTCTCCCCTACACTTCAAGGAATCTCAGAACATGACACCCTGTAACGATTTCATGTTTAACTCTGTGTGTGTGTCTTTAAAAGTTTGGATGCATGGCTGTATGATAGTCTAGAGTAGTGGAAACAAGCAAGTGGTGTGATTGGTGAGTGACAGAGAGGGGGAGGGGTTTTGGAAATGATTCTGTGTGGATGAGCAGATACGTCTGTCAAGAGGGTCAGTTAGAGATATGACTGTTGAGAAAGACAGTTGATGTTCAGTTAAGCAGTTAAGTTCTGAAGTCTGAGAGAGAGACACATCCCTGTGTGGGATAATTTGGTTCTGTGTAGTAAAAGAGTTAAGCAGTTTGTTCGTTTTAAGGTCTGAGAGAGAGAAGTCTTGTGTGTGTTATGAAAAGTTGAAGTATAAAGAAACAGTAACCGTATACGGCCTAAAGGGAAAAAAGTGTTACAAAGTTACATGCCCAGATCCCTGACAGTGGGAGAGAAAAGTGTGTGAAATATCAATAAATCTACTTTTATTTAAGATACCAGTTCTGAAAGAAATTCTTCCCAGGAAACACATAGACTCTCGTGAACGCCTAAACCCTCGACTTACCTACCCAGTGACAGAAATATTATATTATAGAGGTTTGGAAAGCCTTAAATTTCCTGGTGGCAGCCGGAATACCCAGTAAAATAAAATAAAAGGAACACTTTTAAAGTAAAACCAGACCTCCCCAGTTAAGGGGTCGTCACACACACCCTCCTGTCAGATGGGCAAAAGTATATTTTATAATCTCTTCTTCCTCCTTAGACTGCAGTAACTCCTCCTTCCCAAGGATGTCTTTACACAGGACTAGATGGTGCAGTAAGCCTCCTCTGGATGCACAGCATACCCTGCTGGGACACCTGCTTAGTTTTTTTTTTTTTTGAGTTTGCTCCATCTCTCTGTTTTTATTTACACTGTCCATTTTGCTCTAAATGAAAGTGTATGAGCTGAATGTCCTTTGCTGCTCTCCGCTTATGGGAAGAATGATGGCGAGCTTGACCCATGTATACATAGGCTTAAAGTTCCTGAATGGACACAAGGCCATAAGTGCATGTCAGAAGGTTGTCCCCATGCACCAGGAACAGATTGTGTGACACTGTCATAAGAGCCAACCTATACAAGACCAGATGGTAATAATACTCTTCTAGACAAAATGTCACAGCTGGTTCTCAGCTGCATCTTTTCCGAAACAAGTATGTCTTGGGAACAAGGTCAGTTCTGTTACCTGTGTCAATGATGGTTGGCCAGGTTTTCACATCGACAGCACTTGCTGCCTCTCTGGATCTCAGTAGCCTCATCAAGGTCTGACTGGTGAGAATACAGGCAGCTTTGCTGACCTAAAACAAATCAAAAAGTGACTGCTATGAACAAGTGAACAAGGAAGAACAAAATAAACACAACAATGTCAAACTAATGTGAAATTCAGAGTTCATGGGCAAAGGGTACATTTGTTCAAATAGCCACCACCATGACCAAGCACGGTGATTTCTTAGTGCTCTAAGTAATTCACATACATTATTTCCGAACATCTTAACCCATCCCTGTATTACTGAGGGGGCCAGGGCCAAAATACAGCAGTGTGCCTAATGCCATCTTTTGAGTTCGTGGCCTAAGTGGAACACTCCAGTCACAATTCATGCTCTTCACTGTGACTCTAGGGCTGTGTTTATTGAGAATTGCTTTTCTTGCACACCCAGCTTTGTACAGTGAAGGTTTCAAATTTACATGTATATCTACATTTTTCAGTTAATGCTTGCCTTTAACCTGTAGCATATTTTGGCCCATGGTCTGCTCGCTGTTATGAGGATGACAGCCATCACACCTTCCGCCACAGAAGCAGCAGTGCTTTAGAGGGGAACAAAGGGGGACCCACAATACTCGCGGGGGGGGGGAGTCTCTCTCTTTCCCCCGTTCTCTCTCTTCCCCCCAGTCTCTCTCTCTCTCTCTCTCTCTCTCTGTCTCTCTCCCCCCCTTCTCTCTCTTCCCCCCCAGTCTCTCTCTCTCTCCCCCCCCGGCTCTCTCTCTCCCCCCCTCTC
>NW_015172623.1:97000-136556 GCF_001447785.1 Gekko japonicus | reverse complement strand
CGCCGTCTCCTCCACCCCCCCCCCCGCTTGATCTCCCTGAGGAGGCGGTGGCTGCGGCGAGGCCGGTCCTCCCCCCCGCCCGGCTCCAAGGCGGCGGCGGCCGCGAGGCTCCTTAGGCTCCCTCACCACTCGCCCCCCCCCTTCGCTGCTCGCCGCTTCCCTTTCAAGCAGTGGCGGCGGCAGCCTCGGTTGCCAAGTGTTCCGTGCGCATGCGCACGGAACGGTCTTGCACTTTCGGGGGGATTTAAACATCTCCCCGAAATTTTTTTCAAGGTTTAGCATTTTTGTGCACACGTGGGGACTAGCCCACGTATGCACAAACTTCCCCCTCCCCCCCAAGTGCCCCCGGAGTGCTGATTTAGTGATCCGCACTCACAGGGGCAACTTGGCTATTAGATATATAGATGATACCATTTTTACTGCGATATTGATCAGGACAGTATATTGCATAATACAATGTCCTGCTTATGAACACACCCACACTGTACATGCTGATGCTTGAGAAAAAGCTATGCTGTTACACTAAAACGACAAAGGCAGGCACAAAACCATCCATTGACATGCTGCTCTCAGTTCTCTGTTACTCACATCTACAATCATCCGCACGGTGGGCAAAGTGGCAGTGAGGTTCTGAGCGTGTGGAGGCCGGACGGTAACTGGGATGCAGCCAGCGTACAAGCAGCCATAGAATGCTGCAATGAGCTCAATGCCTAAAGGGACCAAAGAAGATACTGAAGAAGCAGCTAAATGTCCACATGACATTTTGGGGTTTTTTTTGCAACAAGCGCCTTAGACATCTAATGGCAAACAGCTGACCCACAACCCAAGCTGGAAATGCAAGTGAGGGAGGATCTCTCACAGCAGCAGTACAGAACGATTCATTTGTTGACCAGGGATGGGCATAGTGTGTCCCTTGTTGCGTGGTCAGAGTGCCTTAGTGCATCCAAGTCACGGAAGGCTCCTACAAACCGGATCTGTTTGGTGAAATAAGGCTGGGATTTCAGCAGTATTGACCTGGAGGCCCAGCTCTGCCAGCACCTGCATTGTGATGCGAGAGTCTGCTACCACAAGCCAGTGGTCTACCTACGGAAAAATCAAAATGCCCCAATGATGGAGAACCCACTACCATGCACTTGAAGAAGACCCTCATGTCTGCTGAAAGGCTAAAAAGGACCTCACACCAGTAGCAAGTGTATCCAAAAGCAAGACAAAAGGATCTGAGATGCTGAGGTCAAACTGAAATATGGGAGTTTATGTCCATGGGGTTGGTCAGTGGGGGTGATTTCCATGAAACAAGCAATAGATCTCTCCTCCCCCCCCCAGGCTCATGTCATCTGTTTTGGTGCCAAATAATCCTCACTGTCAAAGAGTTCTAAATTTGCCCCAGGATGTTAAAAACAGCAGGCCCAAACCAGGTGTATTTATATCCATGCCAAGGCCCAAGGATGCAGTACTGGACAAATAACCTACACTTCATGAAGGGGATGGAACGCGTAGTCAGGGCTAAGATTGATAAAGAATGTCGGGAGAGGAGAGTGCTGGGCCTTTTCCCTCTCCTCCCAGTACCTAATCTACCCATATCTCCTCTGGGACTGCTACCTAACAAGACCTCGGGGGAGCATCACCTCATACATAATTTATCCCACTCAAGGAGTGAGTCGGTGATTGATGGGATGCCGGAGTACTTGTGCTCCGTCCACCACATGTTATCTGACCATAAGGCAATTCAGCCTGCCCAGGGCTTTTTTTGTAGATAAAGCCCAGCAGGAACTCATTAGCATATTAGGCCACACCCAACAGCAGAAACACATTAGCATATTAGGCCACACCCCTGATAGCACAGCTCATTAGCATATTAGGCCACATCCCACATGTTACCAGAAGTGTGGTCATCCAACCACACAAACCTTTTGCCTCTTATTCTGTTTACTTTGTTGTCAAAACCCAGGGCTTTTTTTGTAGCAGGAACGTCTTTGCATGTTAGGCCACACACCCCTAATGTAGCCAATCCTAATGAGTGTCTGCTATTATGCTAATGAGTTCCTGCTGGGCGTGGCCAACTCAGGAGCCAGCTGGTACTCCGTTCCTGTGCGTTCCTGCCCCAAAATAGCCCTGAGCCTGCCATACCCTTTGAGCCACAGTAAGCAATTACGTCTAGATGTGTGTATTTGTTGTTCTACAAGCCAAAGGGCCTAGTTTTGGAGGATGACAGCAAAGCTGTCTTGGGTTTTAATACCAATGGAACCATGAAGCTTGCTGGATGATTCTATTTACTTAATATATTTTGCTTACAGCCCACCTTTCCCCCCAGTGGGAACCCAAAGCGCCTCACATTATACTCTCCCCCATTTGTATCCTCATAACAACCCTGTGGGGTGCTGTGGTCTGAGAGTTTGCAATGGGCCCAAGGTCACCTGACATGGGTGGCAGAGAGAGAGGACTCAAATCTGGGTCTCTAAGAGCCTAGTCCAACCACTACACTACAGCCACTCACATACACTCAGCCTAAGCTTCCTTATACGAAGACAATATGGAGAAGGGAGAAACTTGTGCACTACTCTGAGCTCCGTGGACAAAGGGTGGAATAAGAACTGAGGCATGTGTAGAGGCCCTCTCCGCCTTGAATGCCAAACATGTACATAGCTTAGCTCTAGCAGTTTCTAAATGGTGATCTGTGTAGGCACAGAACTCAGTCTACTGATGCAGACACCTCGAAGAAGAACCACTAAGTGTCCACTGCCCAAACGGCAACTGATCTTTCCCTAGTGTAGAGGAGAGAATCATTCCGGTGAGAATACTGCAGAGAACAATAGGATGTTTCTCCAGAGCTGCGTTCATGTTTCATGACACATATCTAGCTTTAAGAAGATTTATGTTTTAAAGGGCTTCACCCACAAACTGAGATACAGGAAGAGAAAGGCTGGCCTTGTGAAAGCGCATTTAGCAGAGCAACCATCAGCGACTCAGGCATCTGTTAAACATTTATTACAGTTTTGCTTTGTGATCTGCCCCGACTATGCCCTTCTAGAGACCGCCTGGTTTCTAACCGCTACGTAGTCTGCTCCCCCACACCACCTCGTTCCTTACCAGGAGGGTAGAGCAGCACCACATTGTCACCAGCATTGAGGTGTCCCTTTTCAAACAGAATCGATGCGATTCGTTCAGCCCGCTTGTGCAGCTGCAGGCAGGTGGCTGTGCACACTGGGGCTCCCTGAGAGAGAAGGAGAAAGGAGCACATTCTAAACAAGTAAGCAGCAGAGCATGAAGGAAACACACTGGCAACTTTGCTGTGCCAACACTGGCCACTGTAGGCCTCCGGAGCACCACTTGCTCACCATCCCAATTCATTCAGACTGACATAACGGATGTCTTTGGGGAACAATTATTCTCTCTGCCTCTTGCCTGATGTTGAAATAGCCTTCCATTAGCTGGACTAACCCTGTGCGCCAAGGAGTAAGTAACACGGCACACAGCCTTTAAGCGACTCCCAAACCTGGAAGAAGCGCATCCCCCACTGTGATTCCCCCTTCCCATTCTACAATGGACACGATGCACAGAAACGTTTGCTATTCACTGCAGTACGAGATCATGGATCTCTAGCAGTACCTTGGCATTGAGCAGAAGGAAAAGCATGTGCTCCGGTGTTGCTTGAGCTCTCCACTGGAGCACCTCCGAGAGGAACTGATGCTGTGAAAAGAAGAAGCTGCAAGTCACAAAAACATCCTCAGGATTTCAAAGGCCAATACAGAGATGCCACCAACGATATGGGGATGGGAAGGCTGCAGGGAAGCAGGGAGAAATCCTAAACAGGCTGCCTGAGCAAAAGCCTGGTAGGTGGGATTGCCAGAGGCTCACTTTTATTGGCTGCCCATTAAATAGTGGCACAGATGTGGGTGTGGCCGCGCACTAGGAGGAAGCCGCCGGAGGAAGCCGCTGAACCAAGACCAGCTCCAAGGCGCCAGGAGGGAGAACGTCGGGAAAAACATCAACACCCGAAGCCCGCCGGGATAAGAGCCGAACAACAACAAGAGCCCGCTCTGCTGCCTGGGTGCTGGTAGGCAGTCATTGCCCCTGTTAATATGTGGCCCTAGATAGGTATTATAAATTCTATGTAAACCGCTCAGAGACCCTTTGGGGTTTGAGCGGTATATAAGCCGAAAGTTAAATAAAAATAAAATTTAAAAAACCTGGTGGGAACACAGAGGCAGTGTGAAGTCTGACATAAAGCTGCTGTGAGCTGTGACAATGTGGGCCCTGCCCTTCAATCAGGAGTTAGGCGAAGAGCAGGAGCTACAGGGGCTCAACACACGAGCACAGGCTGCACCATCCTTATCTCTGCACCTACGACTCCAACCAGGTTTCCTGCAGTGATGTAAGCTTTACTCCCACATTCCAGTGATAGCAAGTGATCCGCTAGAGATCACAATACTTGCTTTGATGTAGACAGCACACAGGTGGAACAACTATTTCTCCTGGATGTGCAGCAGGGAGATACTCTTCTCTCCTGCCTCCTAAGGCCTAAGGGCCAGGGGAAGTGCTGCACAGCCTGGGGTTTCCAGCCTTGGACTCCGATGCTTTGTTTTGGAAACTGTGTTTATTAGGCCTGGGATGATGGTCAGGTATGGGAGGGGGGGGCCAATGTATTAACCTGTTTTTTCAAGGCTGAATGAAGTGCCACAGGAACTCACCTTTCTCACTAAGTCATTCTCTTCTATCTGTCCAAGGTCCCTCCCAGAGGCCTGTGCGATGCGTTTCCCGGCAACCAGATTCCCCACCATCACAGAGGCAGGACCGACACCTGTTGGCAAACAGCAGCAGAAAACATTTGGTAAAGGAGGAAGATTATACAGTTGTGTGTATACAGTTGCTGAAGGAAAGGAAATAGGTTCAAAAGCATGTGACCGAGTATTACAGCTTGCATTTTTGGGACCCCCTGAGGAAAACTGGCAGATGGACAAAGCTGAAGCGTTAAATGGAGGAAGGGGAGAACCCAATTCTAAGAGTATGCAAATCCTTTGAGTGACACCTACGAGGCCTGAGTGGCTAACATATGCTCAGGGAGATTTTCTGAGCTGGATGTGAGAAAGCAAATACAGGTACAGCTAGAGTTTCCAGGGATCCAGACATGGAGAAAAGGTAGAAGGGATGGGCCAGGATTGTGCAGGTGGCACAGTGAAACAAAAGAAAAGAGGGCTGAGGTAACAAAAAGCAGCCTCCTGTTTCTGAAAACTGTGAGCACATAAATTTATAATGCTTTATAATGAAAGTCAGCTGAACAGCAGTGGTCAAGAAATGAGCTGCTCTTTACGGAAAAGTCTACTTCAGAGTGTTTTGACTATAGAGAATATATTTTTCTGATTCCATCCCTTCTCCACTTTACAGTCTGAAACAAAATTCTATAACGAGATGCTGTGGGAAATTATAAGGACGTAGTATTCCAGGGAGGGCACTTTCACAAGCTCCAAGAGCAACCTTTATAGCAACTGGGCAGGGTTATTGTTCAAGAGGCCTCCCCTTTGTCCCAGCGTCAAGGTGCCTCACCTGGTTGTTTTTGCCGAGGTTTTGGAAGGTTGGTTACGCATGTATGGGGGCACATGAGGATGTTACATGGGTGGAGTGACCCCTCTAGGAAGTGTTGTTTGGTCTGAGATATATGGATCCCTCCTAGAGGAGTTTTTGGCAAAGTATTGGCTGGAACAAGAGCGAGGCAATATACTCCCACTTGGTGAATGCTGTCAATCGCCTAAGAACAAGAAAAAAGAGGATCATATCCCAAAAACAAGAGTCTAATAGTTAGCAATTAGTTTCTCTTTCATCTCCATGAAAGTGCCAGAAGAGAAACAAGCAAATCACCCAAGAACTTCTTTGCTATACTGTAAACATAATCACACATCGGATTGCCACTGCTGCCTTGTGGATAATATACTGAACCAAGAGCCAGTTGCGAGACAAGCAGGCGCATCATCTACTACAAAGGTATCAACAACATCCACATAAGGAAACTCCCATGCTGAAAGCACGTAGAGAAGCAATTGGGGTGGGGGTGGGGAGAAGAGATGGGATGTGGCCGGAGGGATTTGTGCCTTGCCGCTTCTTCCTCTGAACTGGAAGAATCAAGCCAGGGATTTAGAACAGGTCTGTGCACAGGCATTTGATGCACTGCAGGTCTTGCCCGCACAGGAAACAAATTCCTCTTCCCTTCCCTTAGAGAAATGATTACGTTTTTCTCTGCTTCATACATTGGTTGCTTTCTGCTGACTGTGCCTGATTCCCCCCATGTGATACTGTTCCCTTTCCGATTGCATAGTATTGTTTTTAATTGCCTATTTGGAAGCAGCCTTGAAGGAGTTTAGGGGTACAATGATCTTAAATTCATAAAAAAAAAATAATATACTGGGTGCTTCCTAAAAGGGTGCCACCAAACCATCAAACGACAGGAACCCGCCCCCCCTGCCCAGGCCACTCTCACCTGTAGCACTCGGCTCATCCACTGAAAACTGTCCTCTTCGGAAGCATCAGGCCGCTGTTCGGCAACCACCACAATCCTCTCATCGTAGAACACAGTCACAGAGAACACTGCAATCCTTAAAAGGGACAGACAAATAAGATGTAGCCAGGGCTATTTTTGGGCAGGAACGCACAGGAACGGAGTTCCGGCTGGCTTCAGAGTTGGCCACGCCCACTACAGCCAAAACCTCTGCGCTTGCGTGGCTACAGAGGGAAGGCCTGGAGAGCAACACCCCCCCCAGCAACTCCGAGGTGGGCGGGCGGGGGGTGGGGCTGGAAGGATTGGGGAGGCATTTAAATGGCCTGTCCAAGAGCGGCTTGTCTGGGCTCCCTGCAGCCGCGGGGCGCCTAAGCAAGCCAAGGGAAGGCAGTTTAAACTGCCTTCCCTTCCCTTCAAGGGGGGGCTTGCCTGGGCTAGCCAAGGGAAGGCATGGGGGTGTGGCCTAATATGCTAATGAGCTGCACTGTCAGGGTGTGACCTAATGTGCCAATGAGTTTCTGCTGTTGGGTGTGACCTATTATGTTAATGAGTTCCTGTTGGGCTTTTTCTACAAAAAAAGCCCTGGATGTAGCATATATCCTCCCTCGATGAAACCATGCCCGCAGATCTAGAATGCGGCATCTGCAATGGCAGAAGAGAGCAGGCTGCGAGAATCCGTGTAGGCTGACAGCCTGGCCACTGAGGTCCCTTAAAGACTAACAACGTATATTCCTGCATGGGCTTTCATGAGTCACAGTTCATTTCCTCCGTTTTGTGAGGTCAACCTTTTTAGACGACCACTCATCCAGCATGCATCCTCCACCAATACTGCAAAGTAGACAAAAGGAAGTGAGCCAGCATGGTGTAGCATAGTGGATAGAGACAGCTGTCTGGGAAAATTCAAGGCACAAAACTAAACCTCAGAAAAGAGAATAAACTTTTCAAGACTCTCTCTGCACTGTTCTGCCAGCATTCTCTGTCCTTACAATATGGAATCCATATTCCGTCACTGCAAGAAGTTTCTGAATTTGCATAGTTCTCTAGATTTACAAAATTGGATGGTACATTTTGAAACTTCTTCCAAAATGCAGTCAGCTCTTGCAGGAGGAGTAATTTTGTTCAAAATCCATAAGATCTTCTCTATCTGACGGGGAATCTTCAAAACTAGCAACTTTCAACCTCATCAAATAAATTAACAGCATTTGAGAGATTCATCTCCCCCACTTTAAGCTGCCAGTTCTGGTGCTGTTGACAGAGCACCCCAAGATGTGTATGTAGTCAGTAAAATGCTCCACTGTTCCCTGTCACTTTTCAGCCAAGGTCAGGACACAGAAGCCCTTCGTTTACTTACTATTATTTTCAGGTTGCTATATGGCAGCATTTTCATAGTTGTTTACAAGAGTGACAGCAATTAAAATCGTCATAAACGTTGAAACACACACACATTTGCAAAAGAAAAAAAATCTTACAAGCAAATAGCTCAGAGAGATATAAACAAATAGCTAGGCAGGATAGTGCATTGTATCATTATCCAGGGAGACACTCACTAACCTTCCTCTGTAAACTGTCTTTATAGATTCAACTGCCAATCCAGTGGCCACAATGTCATCGGCATTATGTCTGCGTCCACTAACAAGCAGCAGTCCATCTATTTTCCCAACAACAAACACCAGGCTACCCTGTAAGACAAAAGTCATCAGCAAACAAAATCATTCCCTCCTTACCACATGAATACAAATTGTCTTGTCTTTGTTAGGGCTCTTTACTTAGATGCAATATAGATGGGTCCTTCTGGGGAAAAGGACAGCTGTGCACCGCCTCGAGACCCACTTCAGGTTCTCAGTCTACGGGGCTGAAGACCACTATCCGTGAGAGCTCCATCCCACCCCTGAATGGCTGAGCAGTATTAATGAGCCTGCCTCGAAGATCCAAGGAGGATGCCAACCCATTTCTTTGGGAACAGCAAGAGGAGGCAAAAATAAGCATGTAAGATTTAAGTGTTTCTCTGATTTTAAACTGAGGGACAAAACTGCACCTCACGTATCAAAAGTGTGAAATGCTGATCTAAGCTATTCAGCAACCGGATTCTTGCTCGTATTTGCATCCCAGACCAATTATGTCTGGGCTTTTAAAACCATATTTGTCAAGAGGGAGCTTGTCTCAGACATCTGAGTACCACCCAGCCCCAGTGGCACAACAGAAATAGAAGCAGCTCAACGTACAGGTCCGACAAAGCCCAGCAAGCCAGAGCGCACGAACGGTACATCGCCCACAGGAGAGCCAGCTGAATTCACAGGGATGACCTGAAAGAAGAGAAGAAAGGCCACAGGTGACAGAAGGGCAATGCACAGAGAGAAGGATGATGCAGCATGTTCTCAGTATAGCTGGGGGGGGGGGGTTGGCATGGGGGGGGGCGGAATCAATCCCTCTCTCTAGGGCATGTTTTGCTTACATAACCCTACCGCTGACATTAATTGGAACTGAACGCAAGCACAGACAAAAACAATGACTCTCCATGACAGGCACAAGAGAATCCTGCTAAACAAAAGCTAGTGAGATGGGGAAAGCAGGGCATCGCCTGCTGCTGTGGTCCTCCTAGGAAGCCAGTTACTTCTCTGCAGTGCCAAACTCACTCTCGTTAGAACACAACGTGTACCACCCACCTCTGTTGCCCCTCAAGTGCCTCACTTTATTTGGAAGAAAACCTGTACTCAAAAGATCAAACCTGAAATATGGAGTTTTTGCCAAATATTGGTTCTACAGATAAGAATAGGGAGAAGGAAGGGCAGTAAGGCCAGAATAGGTTATAGGGAGGGGCATTTTTCTGTTTTTTCCCTGATGCTCAAGACCTCTGTTTTGGGGGGATTCCCTAGGAATAGCATTTCTGAGATCATTCTGGGCAGAAGTGGTAGGGGACTAGGGGGGTTGTAGGAAGTCTTGTTCTGCTGACAGAAACCCCTTCTATCAGTGGAGATCTGCCACAGGATCAAACTGACTGTGGAAAGAATGGGAAACTTCTCTGCTGTGTGTTTGAAGTGTGAGAGTGTAAGCAAAGATGTGGTGCAAGGAAATAAAGTCATCCCCCCCAAAAAAAAATCAATAGAAACCCTCCATAGCTCCATGCTGGTTTCTGCTTCATGGTTACAGTGCATTTTCAAACTTCACATTTAACATCTTGCTGTTCTTAAAAGTTACAGTTGAAACTTTTTGCATACTGAAAAATGTAGTAATTTAGTAGCTCTCAGCAGGGCAACACACTCAGAAACCAAACACATCATGTGACTCTGCTTTCATCCCTTGTGCATGTGAGGAGTTCAGGAGAAACATGTGCATATCAAGAAGCACATATGCTTTTCCAGTCCCTCAGATGGGAAACGTTTTAACTTCAAAAAGCAAGGCAATTCTAAGGTCTCTGACTTTAAAGTGATGCCCTAAACAAGTGAGAAAAGTCTGCCTCAGTCTGCAGAAAGTTTAAAGCTCAACAGCTCTGACAGGAATCATTTTGCTCTTTTAAGTCTAGCATCTGTTATCTACAGTTCCAATATTCATATGCTCCTTCATCATGTGATGTTATAAAAATAGCTTTTTACTCTTACGGCGGGGATTCATGGATGGGCCAGACTTTCAGTAGGGATGCTACTACACGTTGCTAAACGTTACTTAAACTGCTATGGTTTAGCTGTTACAGAAATAAATGGTGCACCGGATGTCCCCAGTTCAAACCACAGCTAAGCCACCGACTCACTGGTGGCCCTCACTCAAGCCACCCTTGCAGCCCAAGCGTCCCACCCAAGCAGCTATGTGGGGTTCATCTTAGGGATGTAGTTCACAGGTTGTCGTAAGGGCTAATAAGATAATATGAATACTAACAATAATAAAGGCCTAACAGAAAAATGTTTCTTTCCCACCCATTTGGTCCACGAGCATGACCCGTCTGTTCACTGGATCAAACGGCATAACTCCCTCGAAACTAAAAACAGGATGCATAAATTACATACCTCAAATGTGTTTTTAGTTACTCCAGTTAGCCCATAATACATCATCCCTCCCGTTCTGGAGCTGACACAGATTTCCCCAATTTCATCCGTCTTGCAGAGTTGGGGAGGGCCATCAGGCTTCACTATGCACATCATTCCTACAACGAAGGAGAGCAAACTTCACAACCAGACTTGGGGCTTGACATTTTGTGTGTCTTGAAAATACAGAAAACATTTTGAAGATAAGAAATGGGATGAGACCAAGCCTGAGAACTGGATGCCCTTGGAGGGCTTTAGCACATATGAGGATGTGTGCTTCGACTACCTTGTTAAGAAGCAACTGCTGCATTTAAGTGAGAATTGCTATTTTGTGTTTCGAGTGTTCAAGCTGAACACTGATTTCCAGTGTCTTAACACCAGGCAAAGCACTTAAAAAACAAACTTGAGGGAAGCACGTGTATATACATGCGTGTGTGTGCATGCACGCACATTGTTTTCCTTGAGCACCGACTCCTAGGGACTTGTTTGGATTCTCTCCAATCTGGTTTCAGGCCTTGTTATGGGACTGAAACAGCCAGGGTTGCCCTTTTGGACAACTTGTGGCAGGAGTTGGATGGAGTACAATGCTGTTGATTCTCCTGGATCTCTCAGTGGCTTTTGATACTATGGATCGTGGTATCCTTCTGGACCACCTTTTCGGGCTGGAGCTGGGATCCACCATTTTGCAGTGGTTCCAATCTTACCCAGAGGGGAGGTTTCAGAAGATGGTGCTGGGGGAACGGATGCTCAGCCTTTGGCCTGTGAGGGTCCTGCAGGGATCCACTTTGTGCCCTATGCTCTACAGGGAACTGTGGGTGAGGTCATCTGAAGATTAAGTACGATGGTGCCTTATTTTCTTTTTGGCACAAGTTGGCTTAATAAACTAAATAACTTACAGATAAAAAGGACTGACTGTAATACCCAGGAGATATTTAGCACAGTGACAATGGACCGAGTGGCAGTTGAGATGACTTCAGAAATCAAACAGCTTTTGTGGCAAACATCATGCCAGTTATAATCCCATTACTTTTCACGACAACTTTTAACCGTCTTGGAGCAAGACACCACAGCCCTCCCATATTCTCCCACTACTATGACTTCACCTCCTGGCATCACATGACCAACATCCTGCACGGTGAGAGCAGAATTCTTATCTTCTGTATTCACTCGGATGACACCATAACTCAACCCATTCATTGATAGGATGGCTCTTCCAGGCAAGGGTGCTCCAGGAACACCAGGCCTAAGAAGGAAAGGCAGATTTCATGTGCAACAGACAAAACATTAGACATTGTCAGGATTATTTTTTTACACAGATGATATTACCACCCACCCCCATAATTAGGAAATCTGGTAGAACTGGGTTTTCTGAAAGTGCCACAAAACCATGGACATCAATAGCTTCCAGGCTTTGGATAAATTTCTTGGACCACTTCACATGAAGTTACTTGGGGAAAACCCAACATCTGAGTACTCTGAACAGTTATCCAAATCTGGGTTGTTATGGAGCCCACAGTATGCTGGGGCACCTCTTGATGATGAAAGCAAAAGCCATACCAAGAGCTGCATATGGATCTACCCCACAGACACATGTGGGATTTGTGCTTCTTTCTCATGGATAACCTTAAGTAATTATGTTTGTATTCTAATGCCTGTCAAAAAAAAAAGTCCTGAAACTAAACTTACTATAAAAACCCTGACAATATAAAACCAAACTAAAATGCAGCATGTATCAGATTACAGGAACAAAAGTTATGTTTTATTGTAAAGGAAAAATTATAGCTGTCTTTTCTAGTAAACGGTAATCAAAGTTCATTATTCATTAACCATTATAAATCAAGAAAGGATGAAGAAAATTTATGGAGGGGGGGTCCAACCCCAGAAAATGCGCAAATGTCCCATTTATCCAAAGTGAGCAGTAGTCCCACCCATGCTGCCACCAATTTTCACAGTGAATCTGCAAAACAGTGAATACACCTGCAGATGCTTTAAAAAAGACCTTAAACATACGCATCAACTAACAGTGTATCCTTTGAAACACAAAGAAATACAGCTGTACAAACGAGACACGGCTGTACCTCCGAATGGCTACCGTCATGGCTTCAGGAGATGTTGCGCAAGGGCATATTGCCTCTGGTTTAAGCCCATGGCTCTGGAACAAACTCAAGAATGCATCGCAGGAGGACACAGACCCTAAAAGGTGAACATTCTCATTTGAAACCGAGCATCGGGGTTAACAGAACACAAAGACTATGTAGAAAACCACAGCATCGACAATTTATATGACCCCCTACATATAACCAGATCTCCAAAGGATTTAGTGTACTGCAGACAAGTATAAGTGCCCTAATAGAGTGCCTCTTTGTAAAATAAGGCTGCTTCATTTAATTAAGGCACCGTAATGTAGTCCTGAAACCTCGAGCGTCTTACATCATCATGTGCAGGCCTATCTGAAAAGCAGCGACTCAGGAACGCTTAATAAAACCTTGAGAATTAAACTGCAGCATCAATTTGTACATCACATTTCAGAACCATCCCTTACAAAGACAGAAACTTTCAGAGTCTTTGTGACTCTGAAACCGCTTTGCGGAAGAAGGTTACAGGGTTTCAAAGGTTCCCCCTCCACCCTGAAAACTAGTACACATCTCTCGGTGTAGCCCCCCTCCCTCCCAGTGTCTGATCCAGAAGCCCTAATGGCATTCATATCTTGCCTCTCACGAACACCATCTGGTCAGACACTCAATTAGGCCCCATAAGCAGCAGCTACCCCATGCAAGTCTGTTGCTCATTTCTCTCAAAGATCCTCCAACTCATCCCCTGTGAGCAATTTAAACATGCATATGCCCCCATGTCTTCTTTGCTATGGTGCCACTGGGTGGCTTTCTCTTTTCTCTCTCACAGGCAAGTCCTTCTTTAATGAAGCAATTCTTGCACGATGCTTGTGCATCCCTCAATCATTTCACTACAGCTTTGAATGTAACTTGACATCAAGAGGAGACAGAAAGGGCAAAAAACTGAAGCGTAACACTAAAATTGAGAACCTAACAAAGGTTAGAGAAATGTGAAAAAGAGGGCCAATATTAAAAACTAAATGTAGAAAATATATAGAAAAAGATACATGTCTTTATTAATTACAAATATATAAATAACATGGCAATACACACAGGCTTAAAAACATGACCTGACGCGTTTCGGCCCGCATAGGCCTTCCTCAGAGGTCAAACAATTGAGTGGCACTGCTTTTTACTTGAGAACACTGTGGCAATACAATCAAAGAAGGCAATTCTTGGAACAAAAGTCTATACTTTAGAACCACTGGGCAAGTGATTGCACTTTTAAAGATCTCATTTGCATATTTACTGTGTGCCTGGTGGTTTTATTCTGGAACAACTTGTTTTCTGGTCCATATTGAATTTATATTTTGTATCCATTCTGATTGTGTCTACATGATTGTATTATATTTATATAGCCATCTTGCCACTCAATTGTTTGACCTCTGAGGAAGGCCTATGCAAGCTGAAACGCACCAGGTCATGTTTTTAAGCCTGTGTGTATTGCCATGTTATTTATATATTTGATGTGAATGGGCCCTTATATATGTTTTAAAATGTGTAATTAATAAAGACATGTATCTTTTTCTATGTATTTTCTACATTTAGTTTTTAATATTGGCCCCTTTTTTTCACTGCTGTGCGTCCAGAGCGCAATATTTCCCCTTCAGTCAGTTGGCCGGGGGGGTGTGTGTGTGTGTGCGTAGCGCTGCCTTCCTCCCTCACCCCCCCAGAGAAGTACGTGGCCTTGTGGGACTTGGCGGGGGTGGATGAGCTCAACGCCCATTGCCCTGCCTGCCTCAGATGAGATCTGCCTGGAGCAGGCGCAGTGAAACCATTCTGCCCTGCCTGCCTGCATCCTCCAGTAATTTAATTCAAATTTAATTGTAAAATTTATTTAATTTAATTAGTGCCCCCCGGCCCCCCCCCCCCCAAATCCTGGCTACAGGGCTGTCTGCCAGGGAATTTCCAAGTACTAAACTCTGTTCCCTGTCTTATTATCAGTGCCATTAATGTTATTCTGCCAGGGAATTTCCAAGTACTAAACTCTGCTCCCTGTCTTAAAACCTTGTCAATGCCATTAATGTTATCTGCTCTTGGGAAGAGGCAATGTATAAGTGATCTTTCTACAAGAAATCCATTTAGCTACTGACAGTCTAGATTTCTGTAAGTAGAAAGAGCTAGCAAAAATGTTCTCTGCATATAGATAACTATTTCTCTTTATTTTTATTATTATTATTAATTATTAGTATATTAATAATAATAATAATTACTGTTCTGAAGTATTTGTGCAGGTGAATGTTTAAAGCACTCAATATACATTATCTTGCTGTAATCTTTACAGTAGCTCTACAAGGTAAGTTAGAGGTGTCGACTCCAATATTGTAGCTGACAAGGTTGAGCCAGAGAGAGCATGCTTACTGTCATGAAAATTACTTGACAGGAAGAGGGGGAACCAGAGTTACACCCTCATAAGTACTGAGGCTTGGACAGTAGACAAAGAGAGCTGGGGACACACTCTGAGCACCAGGATTGTAGCAAAGAACAAGTCACGAGTGACAGCCATTGAGGTATCCTCTCTACGGCTGAGTGTTGTTGCCTCACTGCCCAAACTCTCTAAACATGCATGTAGAGAGATGGGAGGCATGGCACCCTTGCTCTCTATACAGGTACATTAGTAATAGTCCCCAAAGCAGTAGCAAAATGGGCTTGCAATTCAACAGTGGGGCTCTGCAAACAGGTGAGGGTCCCGACCCACAGGTTTAGAAATCACTGTTTTATAGAACAGAAATTATTTAAGCTGTATGAAAAACATGGCAAATGGCCTGCACATTAAATTGCAAATTGAATAACGCAAGCCAGTTTGCATTTACTTTTTCTCCTCTAAAATACTGCAGCAATGGCAAACGTTTTATGAAAAAACCATGTCTTAAAATATACACACATCTTCCCCTCTCCATTCTCCCACTTTGAAATGAGAGGATCAAAGAATGTAAACCAATTCCCAGCTGGAGCAGCAAGGAACCTCAGAATTGTTCCCTGCATTGCAAAGCTCCTAGCCTACATATCTGAAAATGTTCTGGCTCAAAGTCTCTAGTGCTGCTGGCTTTTGAAGGCAGGATGGAGACACTTAAAAGCAAAGACATGAACAGCCACATAGCATTGTTTCTCTCACTTCAATCACCAGTGAGGCACAATCCCCTTTTCAGTGCTCACAGGCATAACAAGACTGACAGCCAAATCAGAGGAGTGCGGTTCTAACAAGTCACCTCCCTCTTGAGGCAAGGATATCCTCTGGTGCCTTGTCTCTCATGGAACTGTATTACACATGGCCATGCCCTAAATAAAACTTCAGATTATGCCGTTAACCCATACACACAGTCTAAGAGACATGTTTTCAGCAGGCCCATATTTCAGGGAGCATTCTGCAGCCTTGAGCATGTGAGTGAGCACATCCACAGGCACCCATTCTGATACGTGCAAACATCTTCCACTGGCTTATGGCTAGATGTGCATAGCTGGCCACAGTTGTCAAGATTGCTAGGAGGAAAAAAACATAGGAGCGCAAGAGAACAGAAAAACTACTTACAAGGGTTAGCACCATCAGTTACAATCAGCATTCGCAGGGAACTTAAGCTGACATCTCTTTGGTCCCGATGGGCCATCATAGCCCAGTGCAAATCTCGACATTTCACCAGAGCTACTCTAGCTGCAACCCAGAGGAATAAGAGAAAGGAAAAGTCAAAGGGCTGGATCCCAAGATCTGTCCATCTCAGATCTTTCTTGCACTCCCCTCCTCTTCGCAGTCCCTTCCGACCCCAGGAAAGTTTATTTCCGTGGTTGTGGGGCTCACTTGGAGTAATAACTACATAGGTCAGGAGGGTGCAGACAGAAGGGGGGAAATCACCCTGTCTCTTCCATGAGTGCAGCTCTGCTGATGGAAGAGGAAAGGTTGATGTCAGTCCCTTCCCCCTTCAGCCTCTGGATCCACATGGCTATTAGAGCACTCAGATTCTATGACTCTGGGGATAATCTTTATTGGGTTCTAAAAGGACTTCTGCTATAGTGATATGGATAGAATGAATGAAAAGCAGACAAGTGAAAAAAAAGAGGCACAACAACTGGGAAGCCAGTTCTGCCAGGCATAAAATCTGTGGGTTCCTTACCACCTTTCCTGGCATCTTGTCCAGTCCCGTGAAGCACTGAAAAACCCTAGATGCCACCCACCTCACCCCAGGAAACCACTTTAATCTGCAGGGGCAAGATATGCTAGAGAAGGATAGTGTGCTGTTCAATTCCTATGCTACCTTTGTGAGTGTGAACTCTCTGTACCCAAGAAAGAGGGCAGGTTTTCATCACAGAATAGGGCACGCTGATAGTATGCAGCTTGTTCATTACACTCTGCAAGGCAAAAGAGAGAGAGAGAGCCAAACTTATTAAAAAACACATACCCACATGCCAGTAAAACACAATAGCGGGAAGGCTGTATTTCCAAGTACATGTGTAAAAAAAACACACAGCTGAACTCCCTCAACCAGCATGGCAACTAATATTCAAAAACATCCCACATCTTCACAGAAGTCTACACTCAAACATTAGCATATAAAATAAATCTCTACTCTAAAAGGATATATCAGACTCAATTTACTCCTCAAGTTGGAGTCAACTAACAACATTTCAGAAAGAAACAAAAACAAGGGTTTAAAAATGTAGCACTTGGACAACTAAAACATGTTTCTAAAAAAAAATTCACCAATGTTATGCATCTCAATATTAAAACAGAAGAAGTGTCGGGATGCTAAAACTTCCCCCTTTAATGTACACATTTCATATAACTGGAATATCTGGAGAAGCTGGCTGTAGCTTAGGCAACCTCATACCACAATTCATTCTTGAGTCATCAGAGTGACACAAGGCTATTGTTTTTTCTTTTAATCAAGGTGCCAGGAAACCTATAACCAGAAACTCCTACATGCAGCAGCCAGGAAACGCAAACTCTAAAAGTGGAATTAATTATCCAAGTTGGCATTCTTTGTATCAGTCCTACTGCGAAAGTTGGAATCAATGACTTAGAAAGTAGAATGGTTCATGGGGATGTATGCTAAGACTGGAAGGGGAAGGAAATAGGAGTCTGATATGATATCAAACTACCAGCCATGTTCTGTGGAATCTTATCCACACCTCCCTGCCTGTACTGACTTATTATGCACCTCCATGAGACCCTACTGTTGGAATTCTCCAGATTATGTCCACATTTTATTGTCTCACACTGCCCACAAACATTTTTCCTTCATAATCATGAGGAATAGAAAACCATTATTCCAGGAGCCACGGATTCTCAGTATGGTGACGGATTTCACTCCATGTTGCCATGCAGTTCTTCAGAACTCCTCTACACGGTACACCTAGGCTGAGGGAAGCTTATAAAAAACAGGTTCCCATCCCCTCAAAATGGTGACTCACTGTTAACATGCTATGCCACAAGCCGGCATCCTTCTTGAAATCCAGGACATTCACTATGGTTTCACCTAAAACAAGAAATAGGAAGAGGCCTGAAACATCATTCCCAAGCTCCATCTTGTTTGATGTGTGAAACTGGCTTGCAAACAATCATTTGGATTTATGGGGTGAAGTCCACAACACCCAATAAGCACAGAACTTTGCATCATGGCTGAAACTTCTCAGGGAAAAGTGATCTGACAGAACACAATCTGTCCCCCCTGCATGCAAGACATTCAAGCAGCACAGTACTCACCTTCAGAATAGTTGCAGGCCTGAGACAGAGCCTGGCAATGAGACAACATGGCTATTCGGGACACCGTTACACCCATCACGCTCCCTTCCTTGCTCGTCTTGTACTGGGGGGGGAAATGTATCAAATTTGCATTAGGCCTGCATAATAGGAGTCAATGATGTTAAAAGTTACCTTAACCATTCAGAGGCATAAGGATGAAGGCAAGGGGTGAGTTGACAGTGTGTGTGAAGTGTGCTAACAAACAGTATTCTAGCTACAGTAAAGGGGTTAAAAGCCTGAATTTGCTATCCTGCACCACCCCCCAGTATCTCATAAATGGGCAGGGAAGCCGATTCAGGAATGGTACACAAGCCCATCTCCTTGGGCAAAAAAAGAACCTTTGCAAGGAGTTCCAGAACAAACTTCTGAAGTGCTTCCCTAACTGGAAGTGCAGAAAGGGATGCTGCCCTGAATAAACAGAAATATGTACTTCAGAAGAACAGACAACAGCAGCACAAAAGGAAGAAGGGTTTTCAGAGCCCAGACGAAAGAAATCACATATCAACAGAAGGGTTACAGCACATAATAAAAGTTGCCTAAATTGCATAAGGAAAGAAGCCGGTGTGCTGGAGTTATTGATCTTAAGCCCTCTTGACAATTTAAGCATACTATAGTGAAATTACTCTCTCTGAGCACTCCAGGGGAAACGATACCTTCATTTTTTAATTGAGTAGACCCAGAGCTCAGTGAAGAATGGACGGGGATTTTGAACAATCCTTAAGTGATGCTTACAGCATAAATTCTGAAGAAAGTACATGAAGGAGATATGAAGTTTTTTGCAGGAAGGCAGCCAGATGCTCAGAACAGCCCAGAGACATTACAAGTTCAACAGCCACAGGCGGTGCTGTTCATTTTGTTAACTTCCATTCTCTACATACCTCGATGTAAGCTGGTTCAGTCCCTGCATTTGAAATGTTGGGCTGCCAGTCCTTTGGTGATTTGGAGAGGTACTTGGAATCCGTTACCACCCACTTGAGCCTAGGCCAACCTAGAACCACAGAAAGTCTTTAAACCTAGTGAGGATAGACTTTTGTACAGACGGGTTATCACTGAATCTTTGACTCCCTGAGATAAGTCAGTTGCATTCCTTACAATCCAGATTTAACTTCCATTTAAAAAAATAATAATGCCAGGTTTCTAATCCTCGTGAAAAAGAAAATCATTTGAAAAGAAAAAGAGATAACTGCTAACAACTTAGGCTAGGGCAACTGGGAACTACAAAAGAGAAACACAAAAAGGCATGGCCACTTCAGAGAAGATATTCTTCCTAAACAGAGATGGTTTGCCATATTGGAAAAATGATTATGAGATGCTCTGTTGTAAAGATGGCAAAATGTGTGGTTTTTACACTTAGGTACGCAGAGGTGTTGTACATGATACCTGTGCAGGTGTGAGAAGTTGCCACTGGGTATGAAAAAGCTCAAGAAACACAGGGCTGCATTGTTCAACAGCAGGTTTGGCTTTTAAGCTACTACCAAAAATGCTTTCTAAAAAAACACCCCAAAACCTTATGGGCTATAGTTTAGTAAGAGTGCAAACTATGCATGAAGGTCCCCAGCTTTAATCCCTAGTTATTCTACTTTAGGGGTTCTGAGCAGCAAAGCTAGGAAATGTATACAATTTGAAAAGCCAAGTTCAAGAACTACTTTTGCCAACCTAGAGTAAAGGTCAGTTGCAGGAACAACTGGAGTCACCTTATAGCACTTAAATTATTTTAACTGCTGGTCGGTAACCTAACTTTGGCCTCGGCCACACGGGCAGGAAAATGCGGGGGGGAGGCGTGGCTGTTTGCCCCGGAGCAAACTAACGCGCGACTGCGCGATCAGGCGTCGGGTTGAGGTCCCATCGAGCTTCCATGATTAGGGGGGAGGTGCCGATCACACGACACGGCAAAGAAGCGGAGCGGCGTGGCAAACGGGGTTATGTTTTTTAAAAAACTGAAATGTGCGCATGCTCTGTTGGGTGCTTGTGCGCATCCGTGGAGACTTGGGGGGAAAAAACACCTTTTTGCGAGGGGATATGGGCGGGCGCTGGAACTACCACTGGAAATGCGATCAGACGCCCGCCCTTGCCCCGCGGTTTCAGGAAACTAGTACCTCCGAGGTACTATTTTTTACCCCGCATCTTCGGCGGGAAGCCTTGGGTGCGCCACGGGAGCTCTACGCTTCCCAGATGTGGCGGTGAGATCGCGCCCGGAAAATCCGCCTATCTTCTGTCTCTCTAGCATGCCTAATGCTCCGTGTGACCGGGGCCTTTGATAAACAATCATTGACAGCTCTCCTGGTTTTACAAAAACAAGGCAGTGTGTGCCTCCCATGCTGGTCTCCTTCCCTTCCCTCAGTTCACTGCCGCACCCTTTTTGGAACCTGAGATTGCAAACTCAGCCTGTCCTGCTTTATATGTTTTGTGACATGCCATGCAGAGTGAGGGCACCCCATAAAACAAGAACAAACCTTTGAACTGCACAATCTCTCCATTCTGTGTTTTAGGGAGACCCTTTAGGCAAACCTCTGTGGTGAGGGCCAAAGCGATGCCACAGCTGCCCAGCAGAAATCCAATCTGTTGGCCTCCAGCATCCTGTGGGAAAAGGAAAGATACCTCAGTGATTTGCAAATTGGAAGGGGGGGGGAGAATGCCCATTTCACACTGCCCAGAAAGACCCCAGGCGTTAGAAAAGCTTTGGTAACCGGATGTTAACACTATGGCCAAAAAAGACATTCAGATTCATTTACCAATGGTTTGAAGTTCAAGTAACTCCAACCACAATGAGAAGTATAGCAAAATAGGAGGTTCAGACAACAGAAAGGCAGAGAGGAGGGGGAACTGAGCATGGAGTGGTGAAAAGATGGGAGAAAACAAAGCAAGTGGAAGGAGCTACTGCCAAGTCTGCAGTGAAACAATTCCAAGGATTAAAATTGTTTAACGTGCAGGCACAGCATTCTAGACATCCTAAGTTATACCTGCCAAGGTTTCTCTCCCTCACCCCAGTCCAGGGATGGGGAGAGAAACCAAGGGTTCAGGAACAATTAAACAAATGCCAGGAGAATGTCTGCACACTCTCCAGGCTTTATCGGTAGTCTGCCACCAGGAACTCTCGTTAACCAGTCCCACGCCACAGCTCAGGAGCAGAGATCCCAAACTCCTTCTTGCTTTATTGGACTGACCCAGTTTACTAGCTCTGTACCAGGGCTGCAAACAATTAAGTACCACAGTGGTAGCCCCCTTAGGCGAACGGCTTTAGGCACAAGATTCAGTCTTAGAGATCAGGTTGCAACAGAGAAAACAGGTCCAGATAATACTGATTATATATTATCTTTGTTCAGTGCACAAGCATGCATATAACATGAGACTAGCAAAAGATAAGAAACCAAATGATATCTATAGCTTGTTCAGCTCTAACGACACAATAGAGGTATTCCATAGTTACCAGGCGTTTAGAGGTATCAGATGAAATAGTCCAAGGTCTCACCAGGGGATCTTGAAAAGAAACCCCATGGTTTTGTGGGCAGCTAGTCCAGCTTGGCTGCCTAACAGTCTCACTCCATATTAACAGCAAACAGTCAATCCAAAAGAACTCTTTGTTTCCAGAGAGGAATTCCCTTAACTCTCCTCTAACTCTCTGTTTCCCATATGGATCATTCCTGATACACACACACACCCCGGTCACCACCAGGTATGGCCATTTACCCAATAGCGAGAGAGTGGGAAGGCGTTCCAATCTCTGGTTACCATACGTTGTCAGGCAAGGTATGTTTTGATTGGCTAGGAGTTGGGCATCCCACTCCAGCCTCTCCTATTGACCATGTGTCATGTCAGGGAATGCTTTTGATGTGCTAATGTACTGGGCATAGCTCGTCCCATGCTTGGGAAGGCGCCGGCAAGTCGCTCTCTCTTGGCAGAGGTTTCAAAGTGTCTTGTCTATGGAGATGCGGCCTGGCCATCTGGCAAGCCATTTGCACAGGTGAAGGAATCACGTGGTAGTGTTACCAGCAAGGCCATCTGGCCCAAGCAGGGAGGATTTTAAAAAGCCTTTTTCTATACAATACCCATAGTCACTGTTATGAAACACATATTTAGCATAAATAAATGAACAGCTCAGCTTCTCAGGGCACTGAATTCTGTCCTTGCACAGGAGTCACAGAGCACTAAGTTGTCTTCAGACTGCCACATTCCTTACCAGGCTCTCACCTCAGTTGCTTCTATCTACTGAAGATGTCCCCGCTCTTTCCTGTTCTGTGCACTTCTTGCAATTTGCGCGACTAAGCAACCATATGCCACAAATGAGACTAAGCAGAACTTGGGTAGTTCAACAGAAAAACAGGAGTAGGCTGGCAGGCCCATCATGTGAGAAATGACATACAGGCAGATCTGCACTAGTGGGATGGGGGCCACAGCTAACACTGGCAACGGGAGTTTGTGGCAGAACTGGACAGGAGACCCTACAGGTCTGAGTATGGAACAGAACCAGGCCTGCACTCCTGCCTGCCCCCCCCCGCCCCCACAGTTCAGTAGATTAGAAAAAAAAATAACAAAGAGGAGTAAGGGCTGGCAGCATGCATAAGCCCACTCTCATTCTGGACTTGAGCCGTGGCATTCAAAGGACGGGCCTAAGACACACAGCATTAAAAAAAAAGTCAATCAGAAAAGCAGATAATCAAGCACTTTAGAAGGAATTTAAACAGCACACCGATAATGGACCTGTCTCTCTTTTCCCACCCACATCAGCCCGGAGCTATACAAAGGAATTTACTAGGGTGAAAAATAGGAACTGGCACGAATCACATTTTGCGGTTAGGTTCATGGCTGAACCACGAGCCGAACAGAACGGGCATGCCGGTTCCCAAACTGACCCATTCATATAGGTCCGTGACCCATTTAAAGTTTAAAACCCTGCTTTCTGCCCCCCCCCGCAAAAGCAGAAAGCAGGTGTCTAAATGGATCCAAACCATTTAAATGAAACATCTGAGCAGCTGATAGTCATTTAAACCTTCCAGTTCTGCTCCCTGCCACTTCGAAGCAGAGGAGTGGGGAGCAAAACCATAGGGTTAAATATGGGGGTAAAGTGCCTCCCAGTGGGCACTTCACACACACACACACACCCTTTACTGGCCGCAGCCAGAAGAAAGGAGGAGGGGAAATGTCCCCCGGAAGGCAATTAACCCCTTCCTATCTGCTGGCCCAGCTGTCTCCAGCTCCCTCATGCAACCTGTTTACAGAGGCTGTGCTGGAATAGTTACAGCCGCAAGAATTCTCTATGCTATGTATTGGAAGAAATCAAGAGATACCAACAAAAGATGAACTCTTGACAAAAATCTTTTAAACAGCGGAAATAGATATACTGACGGACTCGTTGAAAGACCAAAGTAAAAAAAAAATGTGAGAGAAAATTGGATACCCTTTTATGAATGGGTGAAAAGAAACTATGAAAAGGAGGATCATGAATAATGGATTATAGTTACGATAAACTTAGGATAAATGTAATGTGAACTGTAAAGAATATGTACTTTTTCAGGAACCATAATAGAAGATTTTAGTGATTGGATTAATCATCTATAGCTATAGAAATTATGCAAATGAAAGAGGTATGGAAACAAAGGTTTAAGGTGTCCTAATATTAGTGAAAATCAAATAAAAGTTTAATTTTTAAAAAAAGAGAGAGAGAGAGGGGCTGTGCTGGGGAGCCCAAGGCAGTTGAGGCGGTGGGAGAGACTTCTCCATGCCAGAACAGTTGTCTCAGGCTCGCTCACAGAGTCCGTTTAAAGGGACTGCACCAGGGAGCCCGAGGTGGAAGTGAAGTGTCCCCTGGAAGGCTCTTCACCCCTTCCATTTAAACACTACTTTTAGCTCCCCGCAGCTTTTTGCGGGGAGCAGGAAGCAGCAATGGTTTAAATGGTTTGGGGCATGTAATATTTGAGGAAATCTGTTTCAGTGTGTGTGAAGAAGTGTGCACATGCTGAGTCTCTGTTCTCACACGTACCCAGGGTTGAGCTTGGTTTGTTTTGGGGGATGCCTCTGGACTCTAGCTTCGTTCTCACATCTTTTTGTTAGCTCTTGCATTGACGTGCTAATTTGCTGCCCTTCACTTTCAGTGCACAAGCATGCATATAACATGAGACTAGCAAAAGATAAGAAACCAAATGATATCTATAGCTTGTTCAGCTCTAACGACACAATAGAGGTATTCCATAGTTACCAGGCGTTTAGAGGTATCAGATGAAATAGTCCAAGGTCTCACCAGGGGATCTTGAAAAGAAACCCCATGGTTTTGTGGGCAGCTAGTCCAGCTTGGCTGCCTAACAGTCTCACTCCATATTAACAGCAAACAGTCAATCCAAAAGAACTCTTTGTTTCCAGAGAGGAATTCCCTTAACTCTCCTCTAACTCTCTGTTTCCCATATGGATCATTCCTGATACACACACACACCCCGGTCACCACCAGGTATGGCCATTTACCCAATAGTGAGAGAGTGGGAAGGCGTTCCAATCTCTGGTTACCATACGTTGTCAGGCAAGGTATGTTTTGATTGGCTAGGAGTTGGGCATCCCACTCCAGCCTCTCCTATTGACCATGTGTCATGTCAGGGAATGCTTTTGATGTGCTAATGTACTGGGCATAGCTCGTCCCATGCTTGGGAAGGCGCCGGCAAGTCGCTCTCTCTTGGCAGAGGTTTCAAAGTGTCTTGTCTATGGAGATGCGGCCTGGCCATCTGGCAAGCCATTTGCACAGGTGAAGGAATCACGTGGTAGTGTTACCAGCAAGGCCATCTGGCCCAAGCAGGGAGGATTTTAAAAAGCCTTTTTCTATACAATACCCATAGTCACTGTTATGAAACACATATTTAGCATAAATAAATGAACAGCTCAGCTTCTCAGGGCACTGAATTCTGTCCTTGCACAGGAGTCACAGAGCACTAAGTTGTCTTCAGACTGCCACATTCCTTACCAGGCTCTCACCTCAGTTGCTTCTATCTACTGAAGATGTCCCCGCTCTTTCCTGTTCTGTGCACTTCTTGCAATTTGCGCGACTAAGCAACCATATGCCACAAATGAGACTAAGCAGAACTTGGGTAGTTCAACAGAAAAACAGGAGTAGGCTGGCAGGCCCATCATGTGAGAAATGACATACAGGCAGATCTGCACTAGTGGGATGGGGGCCACAGCTAACACTGGCAACGGGAGTTTGTGGCAGAACTGGACAGGAGACCCTACAGGTCTGAGTATGGAACAGAACCAGGCCTGCACTCCTGCCTGCCCCCCCCCGCCCCCACAGTTCAGTAGATTAGAAAAAAAAATAACAAAGAGGAGTAAGGGCTGGCAGCATGCATAAGCCCACTCTCATTCTGGACTTGAGCCGTGGCATTCAAAGGACGGGCCTAAGACACACAGCATTAAAAAAAAAGTCAATCAGAAAAGCAGATAATCAAGCACTTTAGAAGGAATTTAAACAGCACACCGATAATGGACCTGTCTCTCTTTTCCCACCCACATCAGCCCGGAGCTATACAAAGGAATTTACTAGGGTGAAAAATAGGAACTGGCACGAATCACATTTTGCGGTTAGGTTCATGGCTGAACCACGAGCCGAACAGAACGGGCATGCCGGTTCCCAAACTGACCCATTCATATAGGTCCGTGACCCATTTAAAGTTTAAAACCCTGCTTTCTGCCCCCCCCCGCAAAAGCAGAAAGCAGGTGTCTAAATGGATCCAAACCATTTAAATCAAACATCTGAGCAGCTGATAGTCATTTAAACCTTCCAGTTCTGCTCCCTGCCACTTCGAAGCAGAGGAGTGGGGAGCAAAACCATAGGGTTAAATATGGGGGTAAAGTGCCTCCCAGTGGGCACTTCACACACACACACACACCCTTTACTGGCCGCAGCCAGAAGAAAGGAGGAGGGGAAATGTCCCCCGGAAGGCAATTAACCCCTTCCTATCTGCTGGCCCAGCTGTCTCCAGCTCCCTCATGCAACCTGTTTACAGAGGCTGTGCTGGAATAGTTACAGCCGCAAGAATTCTCTATGCTATGTATTGGAAGAAATCAAGAGATACCAACAAAAGATGAACTCTTGACAAAAATCTTTTAAACAGCGGAAATAGATATACTGACGGACTCGTTGAAAGACCAAAGTAAAAAAAAAATGTGAGAGAAAATTGGATACCCTTTTATGAATGGGTGAAAAGAAACTATGAAAAGGAGGATCATGAATAATGGATTATAGTTACGATAAACTTAGGATAAATGTAATGTGAACTGTAAAGAATATGTACTTTTTCAGGAACCATAATAGAAGATTTTAGTGATTGGATTAATCATCTATAGCTATAGAAATTATGCAAATGAAAGAGGTATGGAAACAAAGGTTTAAGGTGTCCTAATATTAGTGAAAATCAAATAAAAGTTTAATTTTTAAAAAAAGAGAGAGAGAGAGGGGCTGTGCTGGGGAGCCCAAGGCAGTTGAGGCGGTGGGAGAGACTTCTCCATGCCAGAACAGTTGTCTCAGGCTCGCTCACAGAGTCCGTTTAAAGGGACTGCACCAGGGAGCCCGAGGTGGAAGTGAAGTGTCCCCTGGAAGGCTCTTCACCCCTTCCATTTAAACACTACTTTTAGCTCCCCGCAGCTTTTTGCGGGGAGCAGGAAGCAGCAATGGTTTAAATGGTTTGGGGCATGTAATATTTGAGGAAATCTGTTTCAGTGTGTGTGAAGAAGTGTGCACATGCTGAGTCTCTGTTCTCACACGTACCCAGGGTTGAGCTTGGTTTGTTTTGGGGGATGCCTCTGGACTCTAGCTTCGTTCTCACATCTTTTTGTTAGCTCTTGCATTGACGTGCTAATTTGCTGCCCTTCACTGATCTTACTGGCCACCTGATCCAATTTCAGCTTTGCATATGCATCTTGGCTCTGACTGGCCCTTCCTAATGGCTGCCCCCCCCCCTTTCCTGTAAGTAGGGCTTGAGGAGATTTTATTCCACTGTACCTGAGGAAGTGTACTGGCACACAAAAGCTTATACTTTGAATAAAACTTTGTTGGTCTTAAAGGTGCCACTGGACCCAAACTTTGTTCTGCTGCTTCAGACCAACACAGCTACCCACCTAAATCTACCTCAAGGGTTGTTTGCAAGGACAAAATGGGGGAGAGAAGTGCCATGTATTGCTACCTGAGCTCCTCTGAGGAAGTGTGGGATAAGAATGCACAGGTATACTTCGTTTTAGTCAGATTTAGGAGGACTATTTCATGTCCACTGAAGAAATTTCAGTGTCTTAATTTATTGAAACAGTAATCTAGAAAAATCCCAACATTTAAAGGAATCAAGGCAATTTTCAAAAACAAAGCAGTCCCACGAAAATCAGTATGACCACAAGACTAACTCATTCCTACTGTTCTTTTTAAATATATATATATATATCTTTTTGGCAGTGTGGCCCAACAATCACACACAGATCTTAGTACAGTTACCAAAAGGTGTTTGGTGCTCAGCCCCTGTGAGAGTAAGACCTTGAGTACAGAACAAGTGGGGGGAAATGGGGAACTTCCACATGTCGCCCATTCTTGTCTACTCTGTGTAAGAGGCAGATACAAGTGGACACCTGCACTTCACAGTATTTGTCTGCATGTAATATTCATGAAAGGTAGGACCTCCAGAACTCCTCTTTGGCAAGTTTGGGACACCCATCAAAATCTAACCACATCCAAGGCTGACACAGCCTGACTTGGTTTTCACCCCACCCCTTCTAAGTTGCATTAACATTACCTTTCGGGTTAGAGGTACTTCAATTGGCACTGGGATGACTTCTGCCAGCAAACAGCCATAGAATGCCACCATGAACATAACAGGGTCATTGTTGGGGTAAACAAGGGCTACCTGTGGTTCACAGAAATATTCAGTTAGACAATGCAGAAGGGGCAGCATTAAAGCTTGGCCCATTATACACCCAAATCAAGATCAGTTATGCAACTCTGCCAAGGACATATATCAGTTCACTGGGTGATGGCAAGATGGACAATTCAAAAGCTGCAATTTATTTTAAAAAATCACTTTTTTAACATTTATAATAAGACAAGGGACACAAACACACATTTAAAAGCACAGACACGTATCATAATGCTTTCTCTAAAAGGAGAGAGAGGGAGAGACCAAGTAATAAAGTTTCTTACTCTATCCCCAGGTTTCAGAACAGGTTCATTTTTGGTGCCCAGTTTATTTAGCAACGTGTAGGCCAGCTTCAGGCTTCTGCTCCACAGCTTGCCTGGAATGGAGAGAAAGGCAATTAAGGCTTCGCCATCAGCCAGCTACGGCACCATGTACGCAGAGCAAATATCTATTCTTTCCAATAAGCACTACAAATTGGGACCCATGGTCTTATTAGGTAGGCAGGGATACAGCTTATATAGGCACAACAGATAAATCAGAATGGCTGAGATATAACCACCAGATGGGAATCCTGGTTCTGAAGCCCTCACAAGAGCTCCCAAGAACAATACATGCTTCTAGTGTTTCCCCTCCCTTTCAGAGCCAAGAAGGAAAACTAAAAGGTCATTGGGCTGGCAATAATTCCCCTTTGCTTTAATCCATTAAGGCCCGCTCTAATACTCCTAAAACCAACTGTTATGACTCTCGGGCCTAAATTCAAACTAGTGACAGCATCATTTCCCAATGAGGCAAATCCCAGCAGCAGCAGAACGTCTTTTTAAATCTGAGCAATTAAAAAAAGAAGAGTTGCAACAATCCACATTTTGAGAACACATACACAAGTTATCTTCCTGGCACAGGACTACAGCCTATACCTACAGTTCCATGCAACCAGGGAGTTCTGTATTGGGATGAGAATTCGGCCTTCTTAGATTATCGGGGTCAGGGTCAGGTTAAAAAGCAAGTTTCTAGCTCTTACAGCTTCAAAGATCACCTTTAAATGTGTACACAGTATCTGGTGAAACATCCCAGTCAGATGGTGGGGTGGAGGACTGAATAGGATTTCCAGAGATTATGGGGCAGGGCTTACATCACTGTCTCCCTAGCCAAGATTAGCTAAGGCACATTGAGTTATTCAAAATATAGGCTAACAGAAAAGCTTTTGACGTCCCTTAGAAGGCAACTTGATTTAAAAAAAAAAAAAGCTCAGCATATATACACCACTCAGAAGAGGCCTTGTATATACGAATCATCTCCTTTTGTGGGTCCCTAGAGAAATGCAACAGGGAAGCGATTCATGTATGTAACCAATCAACTCAGGTTGGATCTAAAATGGCAACAGCTGCATTTCCCCACAGTGGTAATGCAAAAAGATTCACTCACAGGAGCAATCTCATGCCCAGAAAACAATGTCCATAATGGCTGTAGGCTGATAAAGATTTCACCTATTTACTTTGTTATATGTATAATTCACTATGCCCCTACAGGTTCAGGAGGCATAAAGACATTAATTTTATTTATTCTCACAAAAAGCCAGGAAGAGATATCATTAATATTCTAGCTTTGCACATGAAGCAGCGAGGCCAAGACAAACACTAACTTGCCAAGGATACCCAAGTGAGCACCAAGGAGAGATCTGCAATTTGAAATTGGCTCCCCACAGAACCAAATCCAATACGCTGCACGGCGAACTACAAATCTCTTACTGAACAGAGGCACACATTGTGGAATCAGAATCTAATCATGGAAGTTTTAGCCTGCTGTTCACATTGCTTGGATTCCCCATTTTCATGCACCCCGCCTGCATCGCCTGCCATCCTTTCTAGCTCCCCGTCTACCTACATCAACAGCCTATGCTGAGTACAGTTACAACTGAAACCTGTTATCAGTGCAGAGGAGAAAACAGAAATGGCAAAATACTACTCTTCTAAGCAAACTGCTTGAGCACCCAGCTATGTGAGACAGACACAAAGCTACACATGACTAAAAATCCCACTGTGGCAAAGCAGATGGAGTTAAGAGGAACACACACTACTCACCATACGTCAAGGTGTAGACAGGCTTCCCAGTGACATCCAGGGCTGTCAGACAAGAGCATTTGGCCTGTGTGGTTCCCCAGCGCTGCAGAGCTGCTTCCAGGGCAGGAGGCCAATTGCATACAACTCCCAGGGGCTCACCCTTCACGGGTGTCATCTGGCGTCCTTCTGGCTTGGGTTGATTCGGGTCTGGCTGTGGAACTGCAAAAGGGCATTCCCAGATCAAAAAACCCTTCGCAAAAGAAACTAGCTCTGCATACTGTATTGAACTGTGCAAAAAACGAAGCCTAGATCATTGATGCTCAGGATTTCCCCCTCCCATTCAGAAATTATTTTAGAAATCAGGGTTTCAAAATCCATTTTTAAAAGGCAGAGGCAATCGGGACCTATCTGTTGCTAAGAGGAGATGCTTCCCAGCAGGAGATGGGATAACTGTACCCTTCTGAAGACAAAAACTGCAGATGTTAACTTGACCGTGTTTGGCAGGAACCTACCATTATTACTACGGTGCAATTATGTAGCATCGACTAGGTAAAATATCAAAGAAGTGACCGTTTGTGACCAGAAAGGCTAAAATCTCAGCCAGCCAAAGAAGACAATTGAAAAGGGTCAAGATAAAGCCTGATTTCGAAAGCACCAGACACCGCGTACAGGAAGAGACTGGTAGCAGAAAAGAGCGTAGAAGGCAGGGCCACAGTGGTCCAGAAAAGGATCTGTAGATTAAGGGGGCTTTGAGGAAGTGAGAGAAGTGGCTTCGCAGACAAAAGAGATGCTCTTACACGCATCCAGGGAAGCGGGGCAGATGGCAGGAATAGATGGCTGAAACATAGATGACAGAAAGCACAATTATCTTTGTGAGCAGAAGGTCTATTAATGGTTTAAAAAAAGGATTTATTTAAACTGGGGTGAGGTGGAGAGAGGAGGACAAGATCCAGATGGTTGGAACAATAAGTCACAATACAGCTGGCTATTATTATCATAGATTTTGTCACACTCTGGAGATCTACAAAGAGGTGCTAGGTGTGTCCAACCGCACAGTCACTAGGGACTGCAATTTTCCAACCTGAGAAGTACATTTTCCCCTTTGCTATGCTGCTCAGGATGTCGGGACACAACTCTTGGATTGTATGAGGTACCTAGCTGGTTGGCAAAATATCTTGGTCCAGCATTGTAGGGGATAAATCAATCTTGCACATGTGGGAAGAACAAAAAATTCTGGTTTCCCTAGGCTCACCTCTATGGCTTCAACAGGAACCCCCCCATGCCATACCCATGGCCCAACTCTGCCTCATTATGTCCAGGACAAAATACCACATGCTGCTGGATGTTAAGGGAGGCAAAAATAATAGCAACGCCAAGTGATGGAAACACGTGCTACATCTAAGCTTTGCTCTTCCAGGGAGACTGCCACAGTTCAGCATCCACCTTCTCAAGATCATGTCAAATATTAAAGATGCACCCTGTAATATGCAAAAGACACTCACATCTCCTGCCCCTGCCCCCAAATCTTTGGAACCACTTGGTCAAAGAAAAGGCAACCAACCAAGAACGGCTGGGCAAAAACACTTGGGCTCTTCCAAACAAAAGGCTGATCACTTGTTCTGTCCCTATTCCCAGGCCATTGAATTCCTGGGGCAGGGGGGTCAACCATCGGGGAGAGCTACTAACTTTACACTTGGGCTCTTCCAAACAAAAGGCTGAGCACTTGTTCTGTCCCTATTCCCAGGCCACTGAATTCCTGGGGCAGGGGGGGTCAACCATCGGGGAGAGCTACGAACTTCACAATCTGCTTGTAGGCTTCCTTAGAGTACCTGGTTAGCTACTGTAGGAAACAGGATGCCATAAAAGAACAGCCTTTTGTCTGATCCAGCAAGGGAATTTTCTTACGTTATTTCAGTAAGGTATCCTAACATAGCTACATGCTAATCTCAGAAAATTCAGTGACAGTATACACAACCAGATACCTTCAACAATTTCTTCAAAATCATCCACAAAAAATTCCTTCAGGGGTGGCCGTTTGGGTCGCTTTAGAGTATTGAGCAGCTGCTGAATTTTCGTGGAGACTCTGCTACTTACAGGGACACCTGCAGTGTGGGAAATGAGTTCAGTTCATCAAGGGGAAATGTTACCTACAGAGAACAGTGATTCTATATGAAGGACCACTGAAATGACATCACCCCCAATTACTATACAAAGCAGAATTCTTCCAATCAAGCACTAATCTTTGATTAGAATATTAGATTATTAGAATACTAAACCAGGTGTGCCAGAAGCGGCTACTGCTAATTAAACTCAATTTTCCCTCCTCCCCAAAGCCATTGTAATACTGCACAAGTTTTGAAAACGTATCCTCTCTTATGACCATACCTGCACAATCAGCGACTCTGTGGCGAGTGCAATCTACTAGCCTGACACGGCAACCCACCAAAGCCTATTTTAAGCTTCTTGTTTTGGCTGCTTGCCTAGGACTTCAAAAACAGGGTATTGTCACACACCTTACCGGCCATAATACCTGGCTGATGGGCTCCATTTGGCTTGGTGTATTGTAAGCTGGTCAAGTTATCCGGCCAGCACTATAACAGGATCTGACCACCAGAGGGTGGTATGAGAACTCCAAGCCTTGGCAGTTTACAGTCAAGGTTATTCTAGCCGCAAAATCTCACAGGCACTACAGTTGGGTGCTTTCCTGTCTGTCTACAGCAGAACTCCAGCCCAGCAGGTATTTTAAAAGTGGCAAGTTCTACCCTTAGTACACTTATCAATCATGGCCTTTTTAGAAAACTTCTGAAAACAGTGCTACCAGCAAGCTTCAGGAGCCAGTATTTATCAATACAATACACTTTACTCAGTTATCACAAAGCCCCTTCTGCGTTTCCACAGCCACTATCCACCGCACTGCTGAAGAGGTGGATCCCAATCAATTCTCAGGCTGTGCCTGCTTAAACATCATGTTCCAGAGACCAGGTTTGCTTGTGACCACACAGACGCTTCAGAGAGGCTAACTCTAGCTCTGGATGGATCTTTGTAGTCTACCCTGTTTTTCACAGGGAAAACATGCAGAAGTGCACGACCTCTGCTGCAAGAAAGAAGTGTCCAGAGAAAGGAGGAAACATTTCCACTAATCCACAAACCAGGTTGGTTGAACAGCAAGGATGGAACTGCAGGGAGCAATAGGCTTCCTTCCTACTCATACATCAAAAAGCAGAGTCCTGCTCCGGTAGTGGAGACAATAGGGCTGCTATGGAAAGGAGCACAAGCTGCAGAATCCCAGAGTGGGGCTGAGCTAACTACTGAGGACCGGATTACATGTTCTTTGCTTTACCTCAAATGCTTATTCATACAATATTTTTTGCTGCATGCTTGGGGATAAAAAATGTTTCAGACGTAAGTCGTTTTCTTGCATGTAGCTAGTTTCCATGCTGGGGAAGGTACAACCACTTATGCCACAGCATGTAGGAGGAAACAAAACACATGCATCTTTTGTTATAAAAGACTGTGCTTGGATGGCACTGCATGCTCTAGTTTCACAAGACATGCATCGAAGAAAGAGCCTTGCAATTCTCACACATCTTGGGCAGAACACATTCCTTCCCCCTACATGGGAAAAATGGCGCCCGTGAGACTTGTCCCAACAAGGATCAATTCTTTTATGCCCAACCCAGCAGCAAAAAAGAAACAAATCCACAGCTGAGCACAGAGTCAATGCCAGTGAAGAGCAGGCCTGCTCCAAAGCTTAGGCAGGGATTAAAGCTTCAGTTCTGGAAAAGCGTATTCTCTCTGTAAACTCTTTGCCTTTTGCGCATGAATTACACAGAATTGGGGGGGGGGGGAGCAAAGCAGATGGGGGCTTCTTCCCTCAAAAATAATCACTCTTTGAAGCAACTAATCATGTATTAGTCATAAGGATTTTAAGCATTACTGAAAATACAACCAAGAGCAAGTGTCAGCATGAATTCCTCTCTCCCCCCATGCACACACTTGCCAGTCACAAGAAAGCAAAATAGTAAAAGTTGTTTTTGTGAGATGACTGTCCACTAGCAGTGACAATGCAGACAGATGTTCCGAACAGATGACACGAGCTTTGTGGCTCAGCATAAGCTACTTTTATTGCTGGCCTATCAGGCTCTCTCTCTCTCCCAAGGTGTGGAGGGGTGGATGTACCATCAGCTGTGTCCATAAGGCTGGACCGGTTAGAGGCTTTGTGCATGCCCTTCACTATTCCCGATGGAGGCAGGTCAATAGCAGATGGGCGTACAGAGGAAGCTGGTGTGGAGGTAGTTGCTGTAACATCTGGGGGAACTGAGAAATTTTCTGGAAAGAGGATGAAGAAAAAAAATTGAGATTCAGGTTACTTCCCACTACCAAATTGGCTTGAGATGCAGTATTACAATTATCTACCTGCTTTGTCTTCAGATATTATGGCACATAAACCACTAACTCAGAGGAAAGAAAGAGGACCGTGACTGATAGTTGTACTAATTAGTAAGTACTAATGCTGCAACAACTAGACTGTGCCACTGGTCTCCGAAGGTTATCTAGACTAACTGATCTTTATTTGGGATGCTCACCACAAAGCCCAAGAAAAGTAAACTACCGTTTCTCCCCACTGCCATACTGAGACATAATGAAAAAGGAAACACTGCTCTGAACAGCAGTATTCTTGTAGTCTGACTACTGCCTGATACAGTGGACACTGACCAAAAAGTGTGACCTGCACAAAAATTCTGATCTCAGGAAAGCCTCCCTGATGATTCAGCGGTTCACTTGCCATTCTGCCAGCAGAAAAATTGCCCAGCAAGCTAAAAATGCACTACAGCAGGAACCTAAAATGTAACAACGAGCTTTTTCTTCATCGGTTTTACAGAACTATACTGGCGCTGATCCTGTAGGCAGAAGCCTGTCTATCAGTTCCGGTATGGCTCTCTGTGCCTTTATCAGATAACTGTGCATACAACATTCTCCACCCTTTGCTGAACTACAGTGTAATGTAGCACTTCTGAATATATTTCTAGGCAGTTCTTAATTCTACAAGCTCTATTCTTCTGAGATGGAAAAACAATAATTGAATAGTTACACCAAAATAATGTTCAGCGTTAAGGCTACCGGAAAGCATTTTGGAGACATGCGAGTGAGGGAGAATATAGTGATCGCAACGGTTTTTGAAAGAGTAAGCAGTGGAATATTCAATTTTTGCAGGCAGCACGTTCTGTTGACAGCACTGATGTGGAAAATATCAGCAAACAAGTTCACTTGCATCCACATACACATCGGAGGACAAAACAAATTGGAAATTCACACATGTATTACATGTGTTCCATGAATTTCCCCCCCCCTGCACCAATGTCATTATTGAGTACATGTGCAAACCATTCAGAAGAATGGGGTCTTTATGAACCACGAGCTGTTTCCTGAGTTTTCACTGCTTGGTGGCTCTGAATATAAAGATGCACTTTAACTCGGGAAAGGGACTGAAGGGCAGGGAGATCGTCTCCAGTGCAGACATGGCAATGTCCAGAATAGAAAGTCCTCTTCAGAACAGAAGGATAAGGTCTCCATTACTGTCCATCTTCAAAGATCTCTCCAAGTCCTACTCTGGGTGGCTCATCTAACCAGGGCTCTAATCGGGGGGGAGCTCTCAGGTACGGAGCTCCGGAAGAGAACCTCTAGGGGGCGGGGCAGTCACGTGGTGAAGCCCCGCCCCCTTCTTTACCCCGCCCTCTGCTTCGATCCTCATTCCGTTTGGGAATGGGGATGAAGCAGGAGGGTAAGTAGCCGGGCCTTCTGACACACTTCCGGTGATGTCAGGGGGTGTGGCCTTCTGTCACTTCCGGTGATGTCAGGGGGCGTGGCATATGCAAATAAGTTATGCTAATGAGTTATGCTAATGAGCTCCGGCAGCTCTTTTTCTACAACAAGACCCCTGCATCTAACCAACAATGACACAGGCCACAGTTTTGCTCAAGGGCCTGTGCCCTCCCAGTGTGCAGCGGGAAGCCAGAAGAAAGAGCTCAGTCAATGCCAAGTTCTGATTGTGCCAGTCTATTGTGAGACAGAAGTGCACATGCTACCATCACCCACTGAATTCAGCCAAATTAATCTAGGCTGACTTTACCACATAGTGACTCTGCATGCACACAACACACACAAATTCAACATGGGTGAAATGCAGCATAGACTGAGCTTCTTCCTGTGGCCACCAGGTTTCCAAGTGGTCTCATGCAAAATTCAGAGATCCCAGGACTGTCCCCACTGGGATCCTGGGCTTATGTGTTGACAACATGGTGGCTGGTTTGGTTGATTCCAGCTCTCCTATTTACTAACATGTCTTCCTGCCCTGGGTTCACAACCTTTAAACAAATGAGGGCTACTGTGCCAAAACAATCCAGGGCTATGTTTTTAAAATGTTGAAATACTCTTAACATTTACAGGCAGGCCTTATGATGTTTGTATATGGTGACCAGTGTATCCATCAGTCTCTGTGTTGGAAATGCAATGATACCAATGAAATCACTGCTCCTAATTTAATTGTGTTTATTATTCCCAATGTTTTACTTATAAGAAAGAGCTACATGTTGTAGCGCCAATTTGACATTAACTGTTCAGCAATGGAATAGCAGGCAGATCCAATCTGAGAGCATGTTTTCACCATGACTTTGACGAGAATCTCTTTGTTTGACGAAAGCATTGTTTATGCTGATGGAATTTTAAATAGGTAAATCTCCCAAGTTTTCCATTTTAGAAAATGAGTTGCATCCCAGAAAGAGAGACGAAGACACCAGCAACATACAGGTTAAAAGAAATAAAATGAAGCAATTAAAAGACACCAAACATCTACACATTGCTCGCCTGAAACCAATTAAGCCAAAGCAGAGAGCACAGAGACACACAGCTACCCCTCTGGGATGCAGCAATATCCTTCAGAACACATTAACAAGAGAACATGTACAATGGAACAAAACAAAACCCTACAAAATTTCATACAGCAGCACCAGCAGCAGGGAGCACCTCAGAGCATCAAAAAACTGAGCCTGGGGTATCCAGATCTTTAGATTCCTCAACAAAGGTGTATACTAAACTGGATAAATTATCCAGGCCTGAACAAAGCTGCATAAAATCTTACTGTGGGGCTGGGCTGGGACGGGACACTTCCTGATCCATTCGTTAAATGTTTCTAAATGCAAGAGGCCAGGGTTTCTCAGTAGCCACTTGCCAGGGCACCTATAAGTACAATCACATGCAGGTGACTGGGTAGGAAAGCTTTGCAGAAGTTGGTTCTCTCTTCCTGCAGGCAGACGGGGTGGTAAAAACAGCTGTGGGCTACTGAACTTTTGTAGACTTATTTGCAAGGCTGCAAGCGGTCATTCAGGCCTTTGCTGGGTAAACAGTTTTAAAGCAGCAAGGCCTCCCCCTCTGGTCGGTTGAGGGACAGATGTCTGCAATGCAACACAGAACAAATATGCTATGGCAACCTCTTTGCTCACACAGGAGTGAGCACACTTTCCTGCACAACAGCAGCTACAAGCATAAAGCAACACCAATGTGCAAAAAGAAAAAGTGTTAGGCTGTGGAGTGCATCCTCCACTGGAACAGTGTCACTAGGATATTCTCCCTCTCTCTATGGCAAATGCTCTTTTTTTAGCACCTGAGAGCACCTCCAAGTGTTTGGGCCATGCTCACTATTTGTAGACTGCCACTTAAAGCGATCAAGGATATGGGAAATAATTTGGCCTGCCAATTCCCCTTCCACACTGGGAAATTTTGGAACTTTTACACAAAATGAAGACTTGAAGCACTTAGTTTTGCTGTCCACCCCACCCCCCAGCTCCTACCTATTCGAGTATTGGCAAATACATCAGCTAGTGACCCACTGGTCCCTTTGCCTTCTCCATGGGATAGTGTAGAAGATGCTGATGAAGATGTGGATGACCCCTGAATAGATCGGTTGATCCATGACTCAGCATTCTGTAAGCTCTGATGCAATGCAGCAGATAGAGCAGCCTGGCGCCTGAGCGACCCTTCATCTTCGGACGCAGAAGACGTGTCTGTGTGGGATCAGAAAAGGGAAGCACACCGCACTTAACATGCTCTCTTTGCAACCGAGGAAACACTGGCAAAGGCTCCGTAACAACCAATGCAGAGCGTGTTTGGATACGGGCCAACACAGAGGGAAAGCTGGTAGCAAGCCCCCAAACCTTGGACCAGTCTGTTCCTTTGCACAAAGGAAAAGCTGGCAAGAATATTCAATACCCCCAGTCACACAGTTAGCCAACCACTCCTTTGTGGGCAATGCCCTTGCAAGGTCAGTTCCCTGCTCTTTGCATGCTATGGAACCCGGCTACAGTTTTTCCCAATCATCAGCAATTCTGAAATGGAAAACAAGGCATCAGAATCAACCCCAAACAGAGTTTTGGGAATAGGTGTTCTGGGAAACTGCCTGTGTGCTACAATTACTGATTTGCAGCAAGAGGACACAGATGAAGGAAAACTTCTTCTTCTTTTTTTTAACAATGCCTGAGGCTATATGCATGTAAGAACTCCTTTGTCACTTTTTTTCTTATAGGAAAAATCAGCATCAGCAGAAAAGAATCCTGCCTATATAAGGGGACTCTAAATATTATGAACAAAGAATGACTGCAACATAGCTTCAGCTATTCACAGCCTCATTGATGTCAAGGGCTTTTCTATCTGCGTGTCTGTTCATATGAGTATGCATGCATGCATATTATATATTTATATGTCTGGATGTACGCAACACCACACCATCACTATTTCACAGTCCTGGCAATATCAGGCTGGCTATAATGGTAGTTTGCATTAATTTCTAATAAAGCACAATTAGAGGGGAGGACATTGATCCATCTTTTGCAATTGGATAATACTATGACATCTACTATTAAGGGACACAATGGGAGTCAATGTATGGATCCCAGCATACCATGGACTTGTAGGAGACTACACAACTGAAATAAGTGTTGACACTCATATGGACACAGGCCTGCAAGACAACAGGCTTCTGGCTCATGGGAAGGGTAAACAGACATCCACACAAGGCCTCCATGAGAAATCAAAAGGAGCTTTAAAAAGAAATGTGCCTTGCAAGCTCTATCACCTTGCTCCTCTGTTGCCCACCTGACACAAATGAGAAGCAACTGCCCAGACAACCTCAGCTGCCTTACAGTGACATTAAAGGCAGTTTCAGGAAGGAAGGAAGGAAGGAAGGAAGGAAGGAAGGAGGGAAGGAATGGAGTACGTCTGTAACTC
>NW_015172623.1:71498-96641 GCF_001447785.1 Gekko japonicus | reverse complement strand
ACCTGGCATCCCTCCCTCCCTTCAGAGGAGAAGGACAAGGGAGCAACTGAGCCGGAGCCTGGCACCAAGGCTGGGGCAGCGATCCAAGCCCGGGGTGTGCCAAGCTAACCAAAAGGAAATCAACAACTCCGCTGCCCCCTGCCAAGGACAGCAGGGTGCCTGGTGGCATCTTTTTGAGCCCTCTTTCCAGGCCAAAGAGTGGCAGCTGGTCTAGTTGCCAACCTCCAGGGGGCGGCTGGAGATCTCCTGGGATTACAATTAATCTCCAGGTGACAGAGATCAAAGAAGAAGAGGAGGGGGGGAGGGAAGGAGGAGATTGGATTGATACCGTGTCCTTCACGCGGAGCCTCAGAGCGGCTTACAGTCTCCTTTCCCCTCCCCTCCCCACAACAGACACCCTGTGAGGGAGGTGGGGCTGAGAGAGCCCTCTCTCTCGAGAACGGCTCGTGAGAGAACAGCTCTGAGAGAACTTGTCACTGACCCAAGGTGACACCAGCAGCTGCACGTGGAAGAGTGGGCAATCAAACTCGGTTCTCCCAGATTAGAGTCCGCGCACTTAACCACGACACCAAACTGGCTCCTGGAGAAAGTCGCTGTTGTGGAATGTGGACTCTGTGGCATTATACTCCATTGAAGCCCCTCCCCAAACCCCGCCCTCCTCGGGGTTGTCTCGAGAGCCAGGCTGCCTACCTTATGACCCACCAAGCTAGACAGGCACTTGGAAGTCTGGGCCGCAAAAGAGAAGCGAGCGGGACATTTTGGATCGTGTAGACCAAAAATGTATTTCCACTTACCTGCCTGACAAACGTCCCCACCAATGGTCCCTCTTCATATGGTTGCCAACTTCGGGTCGGGAAATTCCTGGAGCTTTGGAAATGGAGGCTGGGGAAGGCTTGGGGAGAGGAGAGACCTCGGCAGGGTATAATAATGCCATCGATTTCACCCTCCAAAGCAGCCATCTTTTCCAGGCGAACTGGCCTCTGTAGTCTGGGTATCAATTGTAATTCTAGGCGATCTCCGGGCCCCACCTGGAGGCTGTAGCCACCCAAGCTGCAGTGTTAGAGGAGTCAAACAATAAATATATACACTGCAAAAATCTTTTTTATATAAATTAATGCGTTCTGTGTGTTCCATCTTTTAAAGTGCATTGTGTGCTGTTTATAATATCCTAAAACAGCTGTATATATTCATTACATGCAGGGCTATTTTGGGGCAGGAACGCACAGGAATGGAGTTCCGGCTGGCTTCAGAGTTGGCCACGCCCAGTACAGCCAAAACCTCTGTGTGCATGGTCACAGAGGAAAGGCCTGGAGAGTGACCCCCCCCAGCAACTCCAAGGGGGGCAGGCCAGGGGGCTCCTCCTGGCCTGTCCAAGGACTGGCGGGGAGCCATTTAAATGCCTCCCCGTGCCTTCCCCAGCCTGTTGAAGGGCTGGCTTGCCCAGACTTCCTGCAGCCACGGGGCACCCGGGCAAGCTAAGGGTAGGCATGGGGTGTGGCCTAATATGCTAATGAGTTCCTGTTGTTGGGCATGGCCTGTTATGCTAATGAGTTCCTGTGCAAAAAAATCATGTAATCATGTACAAAAAAAGCCCTGATTACATGCAATATCAACAATAATAATTCATTCAGTATAATAACTACCACTCAGTTTACATCCTTTTCCCCACCAAAGTCAAACCCCAACGGGCGTTTCTGGCATTATACGCCCGCTTCTCCTTGCTTGAAAATCTTCTAAAGGGAGAAAGGTTTCTTTTGTGGTTACATTGATGTTCAAATTGATGTTTGTTGCTGGTCCTACGAGAGGCACATTAAGCAGCCTGAAGTTCACAGACGGAGCACTCCTGTCTTTCTCAAGGCTCCCATCGGGGTTTGACTTTGGTGGGAAAAAAGGATGTAAATTGACTGGTAGTTATTATACCGAACGAATGGATTATTATTGTTGATATTGCATGTAATGAATACATACCTGAGAAGACCCTGATGCTGGGAAAGATTGAAGGTCAAAGAAGACGGGGACAGCAAAGGATGAGATGGTTAGACAGTGTTATCGATGCAACGAACATGAAGTTGAGCAAACTTCAGAGGACGACGGAAGACCGGAAGGCCTGGCGTGATCTGGTCCATGGGGTCAGGAAGAGTCGGACTCGACTGTGCGACTGAACAACAAAAAACAGCACACAGTGCACTTTATAAGGTGGAACAAACAGAACACATTAATTTATATAAAAAAAGATTTTTGCAGTTGTATATATTTATTGTTTGACCCACCTGGAGGCTGGCAACCCAAAATGGTTTGAGACCTCTGTCTTACCTTGGGGCTGACGGCTCAACTTTCCCCTGCAGGGACGAGAGACCCAGCTCCCAGGGGAACACTCCCTTCTCTGCCGTGATTAAAAGCCCAAGAACCGTTTGATACCTGGCTGCCCGCGGTTCATTCAGAATAATGAGCAGCACCTCGGTGATGAATGCAGTAGAAAAGCCTCTGGATCAAGACAGCCTGACCAGGGCTGATCAGAGCCCGCAGGGCTCTTTTTGTAGCAGTACTGCATCTCAAGGCAGGAGAGCAACATTAATATCTTCAACCCATGGCTAAGGAGCACCAAAGCAGCCACCAAAGCCACACTGCCCTGTGGCAGCTGCATATTGCCACTCCCTCAGCAAGCACAACCAGTCCAAAAGTCAGCTGTCAAAGAGAATATACATCTTGAGCGGAACCAACATCCTGAGCGGAACCAACATACGACACTTCACTGAACACGAGAGGGTCCTGCACCTGCTGGTCTTCTCACAGTAGCAGAGTATACGGTTATGCATTTGACTTAGTGCCTCCACTATGGCTATGATTAAATACAGGAACACGCTGAAATTTGGAAGAAATTATACCATGGTTTTATCCCACCCTTCCTCTACAGATCTCAGGGCAACATATATGGTGCTCTCCCACTGGTGGACCTCCTGATGGCACCTGGTATTTCTGGCCACTGTGTGACACAGGGTGTTGGACTGGATGGGCCTTTGGCCTGATCCAACATTGGTGTCTCTTATGTTCTTATGCTCTCTCCTCCTCCATTTTATCCTGTGGGGCTGAGGTTGTCAGTTAAAAAAAAGTTCAATTAAGTTGCAACAGAACTGGTTTTTCTGCCAGTCACCATGGCCAATGATAAAGGTTTTTTCCTTAGATTAGGGGCTATTTCCACTTACATTACTTTATGTTCTCCGCCTAAAAGTTTCACAGTGATATAAGACTGGATCTTAGAAGGGCTATTAGTGCTACCACTTGGAAAGGAAGGCTGAGTCCCTAGCAATCTGAATGGCACCTGCTGTCGGCATTGGCAGCAATGCGTCACCAGCACAGTTCCAATGACAAGGAGTTGCTTTGATACCTACTATCCCCTCTTGCAGATTTGTCCCATTCGTAAACAAATCAATCAAGTACCTGAAAGCACATCACTTTGGTACATTGGCTCTGATCTGATTGTACTTTCTGGACCAAAATAGGAAGGCTTACACTAACAATACTGCTCTGAATACATACACCTGACCATGACACAAGGCGATCATCTATGAGGCCTCATCAATCTTCTCAGGCCTTGGGTCAATTGACTGCAACTATAACAGAACTCCTATTTTGGTTCTATGTTGACTTAATTTATTTTCTTATTATTGTAGCATTGAGCCTATGTGTACAACTATTGCTTGACCACTGAAGAAGGCCACTTTGGCTGAAATGTGTCTGGTCGCAATAGGTTCCACTTGTGTATGTTGTACTATTTTATTCTGTATTGAGGCTACAATTGAGCCCATAATTGTTTTTTAACTAAATGATAATAAATAGATGTATTTTTATTATATTTCAATTATACTTTTAGCTTTTAGTTATTGGCCCCTTACTCTGTATGTAACTAACCCTTCAGGTACTTGATTCATTTGTTTGGGTTAAGCCCCCCCCCTTTTCCCTTCTCCCATTCCCCCTCCCACGAGACGCATGGGAAGAAGGCCCATCCCACTGTTTTAACCATTTTAGGAAGAACAGTTCTCAAAGTCTCTTCCCATAAGTCCATGAGAATGATACACACTAGCTAGGACTAGAGCTTAACACAATTTATGAATTTTCCATAATATCTTCTCTAATGTGAAGGAAATACTCACCAAGCAGTAAATAAGGGTATAATCATAAAAAGAAAAGGAAGACTAGATCCCTGGGGATTCCTGATGAAACATGATAGCCTTAAATTGCATACAAAACTTGGCAGTTAACGGTTGGGGGATTGGGGAATTCCTCCTCATCCACAAGTTCCTCATTTAGTCACTTTGGGGTCCCTGGGAAACTAAGAGCTGTAGTCATGGCCTAAAGTTCTCTCTCTTTGCACCTGCAGTGGATTAGAAGGCAAAAAGCTTGCTCCCCCGTCTCTCTGGTCCAGAGGACATTATGAGACTTCAGGGGATAAGTACTAAAAGATACATCAACCTCTTGAGTCTAGGAATGCTGTTAGAGAGAGACTACTGTGTATACTGCAGAAGCAGTCTTCTCTTTACAGCCTACACTGCATAGAAATACTATAGCGATAGTTCTCAATCTGGGTGCTGGAGACCCCTGGGAGGTCCACAGATTAGTCGCAAGAGGTTTGCAATTCCATATGTGTACTAAACTTTGTCATTTTGATCTTTTTGTCATTGTATATTTTCTCAGTCAATGGATATTAACCACTTTCATGTGGGGAGGGGATCTTTGAATTTTTTTGATGTTAAAATAGGATCCTCATACTCAAAAAGATTGGGAACCACTGTACTATAGTGAGGGTACATGTTATATATGCTGTATCTGAGACCGTGGTTTCAAAAACCGATAGCAGGTCCAGAAAGAAAATCTGATGACTGGGAAAGTGATCATAGCATTGAGCATGGTATTCTACTATTTTTGTTATGAAAGTGACCAAGCCACCTATTGCAACACGTCTCAATTGGGTCATACAGGATGCCATTCCTATACAACTCAGTAGAATAGCAGCAGAAGGTTTTTGTGGTTAGGAGGGACTCAAGAGCTAAAAAGACAGACATCCAAAGGAGAAAGTGGCTGCCTATCAAGCTTCACTAACTCTAATTAGAAGTTAGGAGTCACAAAATATTTGTCTTGCTGCAATAGATCAAAGACTGGAGGTATTGGTTTATGAAAACAGAAAACTTTTCATACTTGCAATATTATATGTCTAATGCTGAATGTGGACCTTGGGATGTGGATTGAAAAGCCCACATGCTGGGGCTAAGTACAGACTGGGAGGATGTTTGTACAAATCTGAGTCAGCCACTAAGTGTACAAATATCCAAAAAGAAGAAGAAAACGTTGACAGTAATTTTTAATTATTATTTTTTAAGTTCCCATATGGGGGGATGGGGTTGAGATCCGGTGATGCTACGTTATGAAAGCTTGGCCACCATTTTGAAGATTGCTTAGCCACCCTACAAACAGCTGAAACAAGCTAAACTGGCTTGAAAGCACTGCTGCCAAATGGTGGAGGTGACATGGACAAGCCACTGCCCCCACGTGAGCCAGGCTGGAAAAGGGATGCTCCAGACAGGTAGGTGGGCTGGTGAGCAGGTGGGCCAGCAAGCAAGTGGGCAGCTGAAGTAGTGGGGAAGGTGAGAGAGGCAACATAGCTGGGTGGGCCAAGGAGGAGGAGGCAGCGGCGGCAGCAGCCAGGGGAGGAGCAGCAAGTGAACAAGGAAGGTGAGAAAATGGAAGGAAGGGGGGGGCAGGAGAAGCAACAGAAGGCAGTGGGGGCATAAAAGAGACAGCCACTAGGGGAACAGAGAAACCAAGATTAAAGGATGGGATTCCCCTCCCCCTTGCAAGTCTCACAGGTCCCTACGTATAATCTCTAAACTTTTAAGTTCAAAAAGTCAACCACGGCAGCTATGCAAAACATACACCAATTAACTTGCCTGCCAGCGCAGACACTTTCCTAAACAGGCGAGATTACACCATCCTCCAAAAAGTCACTAGCAAGCTCAGGCCATCCTAGATGGAGAGTTCCCCAGGTACTGTACCACCACAGAACAGGAACTGCTCCGCAGCAGCAGCACAGCCATCTCCATCAACCTTACTGCTTCAAGTCAGGCACATGTATCATCTTGGTCTGATCTGAACCCTACCCTTCAAAGAGCTCATGCTCATGAGGACTGCCATAGTTTACCCTTAAAATACTGCCCTGGAATTAATGAGAGACAGTGAGGGGCCCAATGTCATCAATTGAGGGTTATGGCCTCTCTGGTCTAAGTCAAACACTCTACCCACTAACATTCACTGGGCTAAGGTGATGTTCCGACATAAAGCAGGCTATACCAACACAAACGTCTTGGGTGCAAGCCCCAACACTAGTCTAAGCCCTACTCAAATGAAACTCTGCCAAGTAGCAATTTGCTGTGGCAGAAAAACTGGCAGCAAACCTTCCTGCTGCTTGCCTACCATGCAGAGATTACAGTCCAACAAGGAATCTTAATTCAACCTGATCCTGGGGAATGTACTTATCTTCTACTAGTGTGTGTGTGCAGGGCCAGCCCGAAGTTTTTTTGTGCACTAGGCGAGGCTAGCTTGTGCCCCCACCCCACCCCCAAGGCTGCCATGTGGCGTCCCTAACCCGGCAAGGACAATTAGACCAGGGGGCCTGGATCCCTCCAGTGAGTTCCCTGCTGTTTTCCCTCCTCTGTTTAATCCTCACAGCAGCTCCCTCCTGACGAGGACCTTGATCCCACCGAGTGTTTAAAAAAATAAGAGTTCTCGACTCGGCCACAGGTTTCCTCTTTATTTCGTCCGCCCAGAGCAAAAGAAGCAGGGAGGGAGGCCAGGGAGTGGTCCTTGAGGAAGGCCTTCCAGTTGGAGAGGAGGGGGTGCCTTCAAGCGGCCCGGCTCTTCTTGTGGCAGAAGGTTCCGTGGGCGAAAGCCCTCCCTTGGCGCAGAGCGCGCCTCCCTCATCTGCAAAACAGGGGGGTGGAGGGAGGCACAGGAGACCGCAGCCGGGGAGGGGGACTCTTCTCTGCACCCCTTGAGGGGAGACCGCTCCTCTCGCTTCCCTCTGGGGTTCGCGAACCCGCCCTCCACGAGCCCCTCCCCAGTTCCTTTGCCCTCCGCCTTCCCATCGGCCCGGCTCGGCGGGAAGCACTCTGCACGTGCTCAGAGGCCCTTTGCAGGCTGGGGGAGTGGCGGCTGCGGGCCAAGTCATCCCCCCCCAACTTACCTGGCTTCCCCGGGAGGCCCCCAGCAGCGCCAGGAGCAGCAACCGCTGGGCGAAAAGGCCAGGCATGGCAGGGCGGCTGACTGCCGAGCGGGCTCCAAAGGGGCAGCCTGTTAGCTGAAGGCACAGGTCAAGGTCTGCAGGGGGCAGGCAGGTGAGGGGGCCGCCCATTCCCACCCCGGTTGGGCTGCAGGCGGAAGGAAGAAAGGGGGGGAGATACTCAGGAAGGGATGGCTTTTGTGAACAGGGCTTTTGGCGGGGGGGCTTTTGGCGGGGGGGCGGGTGCAGTATGGCACCCTGATGATCAGCCCGCTCTAGGCAAACGTCTAGTTCGCCTAGTGAGCAGGCTGACCCTGTGTCTGTGTGCGTGTTTTAAAAGCCTCCACACATGAAATCCACTGGCTTGCATGACACAAACACAGAAGCTTTATGTTCTCTACTGGGTTCAGTATCTGACATCTTGAATGGCAACCAAGTAGATATTATCCAACTATTTGATTCAGTACATTTGTCCAAATCAGTCCTGGCAAAAGTCTTTGTAACATTAATTCCATATACAACTCTCATAGGATTATATAACCCACCCAAGCTACTAAAAAAAAAAAGAGGCCACATAAATATTTAAAATGTGAAACAGGCAACATTGTAGAGGGAACACAGGGCTGGCAGGGATAATGCCCTGCTGTGCATAAAAGCTCACCTCTTTAAAAATGGTTGCCACTGAGCTAGGCAAGACCAAAGTGACACGCTTTTAGGAAAATACTTGACTCACTAAAGCATCCGGTGTTAAATCTGGTGCTTAATAGACTCCAAAGCATTCAGATCTCTGGGTGGGGATCACTGCATATCTGCCCTGCATCCTCAGGAATCTATGGAAAACATGGATGGGGAAGTCCTAGAGCCTACTGCTGTTAGATAACTCAGTAGGGAAAATGTCCACACCCAAACTTGATTTCCAAGATTTTCCATAAATATCCAAATCCCAGCCTCGCCTATAATTTACATGAGCATAAAGGTAGCTGGATTCAATATCAGAGTTTTCTGTTTTTAAATTCTGTTACAAATATTGCCTCATGAAAGCCTGCAGGCTGCTAAGAAAAGGTACCTTGTCTAACAGGCTTGATTGCCTTAAAAAGTGGGCTGGGTACAGCGGTAGCTTGGGGGGGGGGGCACACTTCTGACAGTGCTTCTGCCTGGCAACTGCCTTACATCCCAGATGGGCACACAAGAAATATCACTGAGAAAAGCAGCTGGCCCTTCTCCCTGGACATACACCCTGCACTGAAGGAAGTCAGCCAGGCAGAGCACACAGAGCCTGTGCCTGTTCCACATTCTTCTCTAAAGGTGTCACAGATGGAAGGGAGGGCAGATGCAGAGCAACAGGGCTCATAGAGACTGGTTCAATTCATGGGAGTACCTAATCTCCAAAATCAGCATCCTGTAAGGATACCTTTAAATCCTGGGAATCCCACATGCATGGTTTAAATCAGAAGGCAGGCACCTCTTTCGCCTGAGGCCCCAAATAAAGAGCCTTGTCTAAGTGTGAAGATGTTGGTGTGCAGGGCACACTGAGTTTCAGAACCACTGCCAAAACCCCAGGGGGTTCACCTTGGACACAGGACCAGTCCTGGGAAGTGGGCAAGATGGTCTGGCATACAGCTGTTTGGCACACATGCAGTGGGGGTTCCCTACTCCTGGGGTTAAATTGAACTCTTCAGCTCTCTGCAGGGCCCTTTCAACATTGTCATAATGGCATGGGGGCCGCTGTAACATGCCCCCTTCGTTGTACCACTTCAGTAACACCCAGCGCTGCTAAGGTAATGTCAGGATACTCTCACAGTCACAAAGGAAAAGAAGAAAGAGAACTCTTCAGCTCTCTGCAGGGCCCTTTCAACATTGTCATAATGGCATGGGGGCCGCTGTAACATGCCCCCTTCGTTGTACCACTTCAGTAACACCCAGCGCTGCTAAGGTAATGTCAGGATACTCTCACAGTCACAAAGGAAAAGAAGGACCCTAACTGGAAAATAAATTTCTCATCTCAAATACATTCAAAGGTTGACTCAGACTTTTCCCCCCTTATGCAAATGTCTGCTGTGTGCTCAGTTCCTGCCTACACGTGTCAGGGGTTTGGGAAAGGGGTGCATGGGAGGCAACAAAATTATGCAACTTTTCATATATCATGAGCCTCAGGCACAAGAACTGCCTTAAAAACACCTGGCCCAGTAAACATAAACCTGTTATGCCTGTGAATGACGTATTAAGAGACAGACCTCTTGGGAGTCAGTTGCAGATTCTGCAGCAGAGAAAACACCATCCTTGAACTGTGCTACGAAAATTCACAGTTGAGGGTGAAAGAAAAATAGCTTTCAGTCTCTAAACTCAGTGGGAAGCCCTCTACTATATGAACTGCAGGGTAGTCACATTCTATGGCAACCATTTGAACCTACTTCACCAGGAAATCAGGACTTCTCTGTCTGACAAGAGTGAGCCGCACCCTTCAGTTGACCAAAAGCAGGTATCTCTTCCCTGAATTTTAGATTCATGTGCTGCAAGCAATTTTATTCTGAAGCACAGTATAGGGTTTGCAGCATATACACACACAAGGGCAGAGGGAACATTTTAATTCTGGTTAGGTATGTGGCTGCTTACTGATACGCTGGTCCAATGGGCTGAGTAATATCTGAGCACAAAGGACCCTTAACAAATGGAGACGTGAAGTAATATAACCTCATGACATTAGGGAATGAATTCAGGCTCACAGAGAGAAATCAGATGGCAGTAATTCAGGCTATCTAAAAGAATCTGAATGCCTACACAATTAGGTCACAGACAAGGAACTTGGGAGTGCTCAAACTGGGCTAAATGATGTAAATACCCTCCCCCATCTGTGCAGTCTTCGGCATTTGATCCAAAGAAAGAGACACAACATTAAGGTTCATTAGCCAGTCCCAGCAGGGCTTGCAGTGGTTTTTGAAGACATCAAATGTTTATGGGCATAACCATATAACCCAAGGTATGGAAGAGATTTAACAGGGGAAATCTCTTCCTCAGGACCAAAATAGAACCACTCTGATAAATCTCTTTCTCTTCTTGTGCACTCAGGTAACATTATGGGGACAAAAGGAGAAGTCCAGAACAATGAGAAAACTCAAGGTGAACAAATATTACATCAACATCAGGCAGATCCACAATTTACATAGCGCGTATGTTTGCTCTGCGTACACATTCTATAAGCGCCCTGCAACAAACTCGGGAAGAGTGAGCAGTGCATGTGTATGTATGTTAACCGTAAACACCAGCATACATGTATATGGAAGGATCTACCCAATATCAAGTCTCCCAGATTTATGTAGATGGGAACAGATTGTCCATTTTTTTGTGCATTTGCTATGGGAAACACTGCTTTAACTTTGGTGTACATAAAGCAAACTTGTTTGTTGCTTAAAACCCAAAGTTGCACTTAGAGAACAACTAACTTACTGTGAAAGGAGCTTCCAACAGGTACCAGTCCTCTTCTACACACAGACTGAGAAGGTTTTAAGAATACATATACGTTTCCCAAACACCACCCCAGTATAAGTACACTGGAGAATAAATCAAATTAACATGGTAACAACAAACCACCCGGGCAATAAGGTCAGCTGGTGGGCTCCTGCTTTATATAAATAAATGTTAACTTGGGCAGATCATGAGAGGGAGGGCAGGAAGGGTTGCATCAGTGCTTCATTCTTGTGGCCCTTTCTTATATGCCCAGGGAAATGCTGATCACCACTTTGGGGTCAGGAAGCAATTTTTCTCCAGGCCAGTTTGGCCGGGGATCCTGTAGGTTTTCTGTCATTTACTGGGCATAGAACAGGGGTCACTGGGGGTGTGGAGGGGTATTTGTGAATTTCCTGCATTGTGCAGGGGGGTGGAACAGATGACCCTGGAGGTCCCTTCCAACTCTATGATTTTATATGTTATCACTGTCAGAGGTTCAATGGGTGGCAACATACAATAGGGCCTTTTTTGGTGGTGGTATCAACAAGATTATGAAGTACCCTCCCACATGAGGCATGGGTGGCACCTTCTTTGGTACACATAAAGACAGCAATAAAACTTAACTCTTTCACAGAGCTTTTAATTTGGCTTTGGCTGCTCTGTGAGACTTGAAATTTATGTCTGATTGCTCCTTTGTAATTACTGTTGTGGACTCCTTTACTGCTACGCCATTGTTTATGGATGTTGACTCTTGGTTTGGTTTGGGTTGTTTCACCATATATTGGCTTTGGTACTGCTGAAAATATCTACTGCCTGAAGTATTTCTGTTTGTAGAGAGCAATTTTCTCATCTGCTCCTTCCCATTGCTGCTCAAATTGCCCCTCATGCTGCTCCAGGGGGCAGTGACTCCTCAGGAATAGCATGAAGGGAGTACTAGAGGTCCACTGTGGGAAAGGGGTTGTCATGATCTGTGTAGGACTGGGAGACAAGGCCTAGTGAGGCCTAGGCCCAGGAGACCCGTGTGGGAGTGGAAAGCAGACACAGTCTACAATCCCCACAATGCTTGGCACTGGTTGTAACCAATCGGTGTCCAGAGATTGTATGAGGGATTGTTACTTAAACTTAGTGGGCTGTGGAACTGCATTCTTTTCTCTCACAGAGTTAAGCTGTGAGGATAGTCTGGTCTGAGAGAAAGATCCCTCACTTGGGACAGAGTGAGTACAGGCACAGGCCTGGTATAAAAGGCTGTGGGCCTTGAATAATTACCAGTTAAGAGAAATAGGTAGCCACATTAGATTTGTTTTATTTACCTTTAGACACTGTTATATATTAAGCACCTTGTCTTGTTTTTTCTTGCCCCATTACTGTATTAATAAACCATGTTAATGTTCTCTGCCCGGTCATCACGCCTATATTTCTCGGCTTAAAGGGGGCATTTTGGGCTGGGCTTGGGAGGGTACTCTGGGCCTTCCCAAGGGACCCTAAGTCCAGAGTGGTGGCAAAGGAAGGTGACAAGCCATTGGGGTAGCATGACAGGGGTGAACCCCCCCCCATTCTGTCTACAGAAATACTTCATGGAATGTGACACATTGTAGTTTTATTGTTTATGATTTTTATATTCTGTAAGCTACCTTGAAGAAACTACATGCTCAAAGAGGTATAAAAGTATTTGAATATATAAATATATGCTTCTAGTGTGCTGAATATGAACATTAACAACCAAAGCATCCACAATAGCATAAAACCTGACCACAACACATAGTCAAGTAGGAAGCCAATAACTTTCATAGAGAGGAAACAATCTTAAAATTCAATGGCTCGATCAATTGTGTTATTTTTTCACAAAGGAAGACTGAGATTTTTTGAAAAGGATGTTTACAAATCAAATCTGTCCAAATTACCCCTTTTCAGGCAACCCCCCCCCCCAAAAAAAACCTATCTAGATACCCAACTAAACATGTACCAGCTCCTCATAGGGCTTCATTTTTATCCAGCAGAAACGTCACCACCCAAATTCTGCCTTCACCGAAAGAAATACTTTAATTTGCCCCTTTTACTTTGATCCCTATTAATCAGCTATTGTGCTTTGCCCAGCTGACTAGCACTGGCCGATTCTGCATCTAGAATTCGCTCCGCATTTTGTCAAATGGGAGGAAAAAGTGCAGCTCAAAACCACATTCAGATACCTTGGGGCAATGCCGTACTGACTGCAAAGCCACCCCAGAATGGCCATAAATCTATGCAGAAGGTACCATAAAACCCGAAGATCAAAGAAAGCAAAAGCAGCATGCAGTGTGGAGGATACCATAAAATCCAATGATCAAAGGAAATGAAAGCAGCATGCAATGCAGGGGGAATTTCTGTTCTAATGTGGTTCACGGAGGGAAAAGCCAATACAGAATTGCCCACTGTCAAGGCTGAACAAAGCCATAAGGAGACTCTCCTCTGACAGCTAACAACTGATAACACCGGGACCCCCAAATCAAATGCCCAGTTAACTGGCAAAAATGAATGTCCCAGGATCCATGCACATGAATCAGAATTACTATACTGCATAAGCTAGTTGCGCTTATGTCACCTATTACATCTGTAAAGAGGAAGGGAGGCACTTGCTATTGTGAATAGCTCCTATTTTTTCCCATTAAGATTTTTTTTATTGTTTTCCACATAAGGTAAATATAACTCAACCCCTGGAATGTTACCATCCACCCTCCCCCCAACCTTCTTTCCCAACACACCCCATCAATAAGAAAACCAAGTATAAGCTGCACACATTCAGGCAGCTAAGAGTAGAGAATAAGAAAAGAGAGACAGTAAGAAGGGGGGGGAGAGAAAGTGAGAGGCAGCAATATGGATCCAGCTGAAGAAGGAGTGGAGAAGGTGAGGCATAACTGCTCAAAGAGATACAGAAAATCTTGCCAGATGGCAGTGAAGGTCCCCGGAGCTTCTCATCTGTTATACCGAATTCTCTCCCTTGTACAGAGATCTAACATATCTTTGGTCCAATCATACACAGAGGGAGGAATACAAGATTTTCAGAGCTGCAAGATAATTCACTTGGCAACCAAGGCTGCCCTTTGAATCCATAGCACTTGATGTTTGGGGAGTGTCCGCAGAGACGGTTATACAGCCTAGGACTAGATTATTAGCTGTGAGGTATAGTTTGGTAGATAATGCGAGGATGATTTGAGCTGTAACATCTTGCCAGAAACATGTAATATTAAGGGCACTCCCAGCTTCTATTGACTTTACAATACATAATAATTTTATAAATACAGGAGTGCAAAGTTGTTACTTGTTTCCAGTGGAAAGTGGGACTCTAAATGCACTCTTCACCTTTCAAAATCGACTCACCCATTAGGCATAGCATGTACAAAAGCAATATTCCCTGGATCTCATCAGCCAGCACTTCGACTTGCAGCAGCCTAGAACTGTTGCCTAAGAAATGTTAGGCAGAGAGGGATGCTGCCGGTGCACTACCAGCCAGACTGGGGCAAAGGAAGCAACTGTACAGAGACCAGCTAAGAAAGTAGGCCCCAACCCCTGTAATGGCTTCCATGTCGGATCTTTCTGCTGCTCTAAGCAACCAGAAGACTCTCTCTGGCCAGCTGCAGAAGACCTTCAATTTGCTCCTCCACTGCCTTTGCCTTGTCCCAGGCTCAGTGTACAAGAGCTGGATCTGACAGATCTTTGCCATTTGAACATTTAACACTCATTTTCATATTCAGTACTTTAGTGTTCTAGACCACAAGAGTCCTGCTAAAAGGCAGAACAGCTTGTTCATAATGCCACTGCAATGAAAAGTTTGTTTGACTTGCAAATCAAACCAGTTGTGGGGTTTTTTCCCTGGTCTCAGCACTGAAACTCAACTGGGAAGAACAAACAAGAACTCATGTAGAATTGTAACATCCAGTAATTAACGGCATGCTTAACATTGGCACAAGCTATCTCAGTTTGTGAAACTTCTTTTGTACAATCCGTCACTTTACCCATGGTGCAGCCTGAGAAAATGAGAAGTGCATTAATTAATACTTCATAGCCAACACACTGAGATCTGTAACATAGCAATCTGATCGGTTTTGTTTACTGAAGATCTAAGCATACAGGGAACACTCCAGGAGATTCCACTTATGGATGAAAGCCACTATATAGCTATGTGATGCCAACCAAAGGAGCAATGGCCTTAGTTAGATTCTAAGAGACAGGAGCCAAGATCCAAGTCTGCGTAGAAGCAAAACCCTGTGATATGAAACCTCTGCAATCTAATGTAAGATATCTACAACTGGCACAACTACATCCAGCTAGCTTTAAAATGTCAGTTGACCAAGGGACTGGACTAGATGGCTTGTAAGACCCCCTTCCAACTCTAGGATTCTTTGTTTTGATAAGGGTAGGGGGTAAGAGAAATCAGCTCTGTGCTCCTATTCTTATTATACTTTCTAATACATTTAAACTCTGAAGAACTCATGAAATGAACTGATAACTGTCAGATAAATTCTTTATTCTCACGACCTGTCTGCAAGTTTCTGCTCCTTTGGAGTTAAATTACAGATCAAGATAATAAAGCAAAACATAAGCAAACAACGCCGCCTCCCCTCACTGAAGTTAAATTGTTCTGTTAAATGTAAAAATCAACATTAACCATACTTTTATGGAGATAAAAGTTTTCAGAAGAGCTATAACATTTAAAAAGAACCACTGCATATGAGACCATAATAAAGGGGAAAACTAAAACTTCATTCTAACTTTAACTTTTCAATCATGAAGTCAAACAGGTGCTGGTAGAACTCTAACCTGGAGGAGTGCAGGTATCAGCAGGAGACTGCACAAATGTGGATCGTCTTTTGGTTGGCATGGGCAGGGCCATCTTCTGTTCCTTGTGCTTTGCCAATGCTGCTTGTACTGCCTCTGTATGGATGTCTAACAAATGGAAATAAGGAAAGCACATCAAAACTGCAGCTGTTAGGAGGATTAAAAAGCACAACAACGAGGCCTCAATTTTGTTACCCTTCTATAGCTATTATTACAAATGCTGGGCATAGAGCAACTGAGAAACAACGGTACTAGGTGTGTTTACAAATGCCATAAACTGGCCACAGATGTACCACACCCCAGACTCCAAGCTGCTCCTCTGCCGTTGTTTTTTTTAAGGCATATCCTTCTCATAATGTCAGCCTTTGAAAGCCTTCTGAACATGGGTTCTGGCCTGCTTCAGTTTTGTCAGCAGCATGCACAAGTTTGAACAGAGCGATCCCGAAGGGCAGTTTCAGCGATCTGACAGGGACTAGGGGAATGAGCTTGCAGGAGGTCAGGCAAAAACACACACTTCATGCCCTAAGTGCCACCTACTGAACATGACTCATCTGGACAGACATAATAGCTCAATGCCACAAATGAAACAAACACAACATGATTCATTCAACTCAATCACTTCTTTCTCTGGAGCATAATAAGAGGGAACATATGGTGGCAGGAGGTTATCTTACCATGGAAAAATAAGATGGGAAAATGCTCCTATGGAGAGCACCATTTATGGCTGAAAATGAATTTTCCTGCAGGGTCAAACCAGCTGATGACTTCCTATCCCCCACTTCATTTGAAAAAAATGAAGAAAAACTAATTAAAATTCAAAATGGAAAATGTAAGTGACAATGACTGACTGTGAACATGTAGAATTCTGTGTGCCAGGAAGGGAAAGCAAGAGCATCACAGAAAGCCACCTGAAAAGCAAAGATGAATCACACAAACGAGCTGAGCCACAGAACAGTAGAAAATTCCTTTCCAATGTCCAGCACACTCACCATTTAGACTGTGAGTTTAAGCAGAATCCACCTACCAATCTTTCCCAAGGAAAAACCTGGACACATCTCCACAATAATTAACACCCTACATGAAGCCATAGCACCCCCTAATGTATAAGCTCTCCCTGAATCTCGAACTTCTTTATATTTTAAGCACTGCTAGCTGGATGCTTTGTATAAAGAGGTCAAAAACTTACTTGCAGCAAGAATGAAGCAGCTATAGAAAGCATGAAGCCCCCCCCCCACTTACAGTTAATCCCACAGGTCCAGCAACTTAACAATTTTTTTATTTTATTTTATTAGAGGACAGCAAGAGGACAGCACATTTTTGAGTGAAGAATGACCAGCATAGGGGGGGGGGCATGTTCATAAACTCTTCTCCTGAGCCCTTTGCTGGCTTGGCTTCTACCAGCAGTGGGGATCCGGGCATAGATTCATGTAGTTGGTTATTTAGAAACAAAAGAATGTCTTTGACAAAATACAAAAATGCCTCCTCAAATCTGGAAACTCAGTGTGGTTTCTTCCACTGCTGGGCCTCCTGTAAGGAAGGCAGATGGAACATTCCACTCTGCCAAGATGTACTTTCTGTCTGTGCAAGAATGAACACCGGGAGTACATGCCTATCTCCCCCCATCCCCGTTTCACACAAGATCCTGAAATAACAATGGAAGGAGAGCGAGTCAGTTTTGGTGAATGGTCAAAACCATTCATAGGCCTTCTGCTTATTGCCTTGTGGAGCACTGAGTCAGATCAAAACCTTATAAAAGCTGCACACAGAAATTTCCTTAATTGAAAATTGCTGTTACCAAGCATCATTCCATAAAAGAGGAAACTGACCCAAAAAAGAAAGTCCTAAGATTTTGTAAAAAGCAAAGGAGGCATACCTGATCTAATAAAATGAAGTCTGAGGTGTTACATGGGCCCCGGTCACACGGGCCGGATATTGCGGGGGGGGGGGGCATGGCTGTTTGCCCCGGGGCAAAATAATGCGCGGTTGCGCGAGCAGACGTCCCGTGGAGGTTCCGTGGAGGTCCCATGGATAGGGGGGAGGTGCCAATCACAGGACAATCCTGCAGCGCGGCAAAGAAGAGGTGCGGTGCGGCAAATGGGTTTGTTTTTTTCTGTACACCAAAGTATGCGCATGCTCCATTGGGTGCTTGCGCGCATCCATGGAGACTTGGGGGGGGAACCTTTTTGCAAGGGGACATGAGCGGGCGCTGGATGCCACCGGAAACGCGATCAGATGCCCGCCCTCGCCCCGCGGTTATCGGAAACTAGTACCTCGGAGGTACTAGTTTTTTTACCCCGCATCTTTGGGGGGAAGCCTCGGGTGAGCCACGGGAGCTCTACGCTTCCCAGATGTGGCGGTGAGATCGCACCCGGAAAATCCGCCTATCTTCCATTCCCAAAGTGGAAGACATGCAACAACGCACAATTGTATTTACATGCAGTAACACACATGGTGAGTTTCTCGCACCCAAACCAAATGTATTAGACCAGGTGTCCTCAACTTTTTTGAGCCTGTCAGCACCTTTGGAATTTGGCGGGCACAGCCACAAAATGGCTGCCACAGAAGGCGAAGCCAGCCATACAATGGCTGCAGCGGCTAATCTTTAGTCACATAGCCAAGGTCCTTTTTTAAAAAAAATAGACAATTTTTACAAAATTTATCTCATCACAGTGTAATAAAAAAGCTACAATAAAAATAAGCTAAATAAACTGAGAGAAGGGGGAGATTTCAACACAGGACGTAATGGGGCTTTATCCAACAAACTGGCATCTGCAATTGGATCCATCTCGGATTATTTCTTCAATGTGAATCTTGTAGAGAAATAATTTAGAAAACAATTTAGAAAACAGTGAAGATCCTCGTGCTGTTGTGGCAGCTGCTGCCAAAACAGCATTAAAAAAAAACTGCACAGTCAATCAAATGTCCCAAAACCCATCAGGAACCTTGCAGGCCAAAAGCCCCAACTGGCCCCACTCACTTTCTAAAGCCACTTGGGTATTGGAAAGGCATCTGTGGGTGCCCTGGCACCTGTGGGCATCATGCTGGGGACACCTGTGGTAGGCTCTGCACCACACATACCTGTGATAGTAGCTCTTCTAAAAGCTTTATTTTATAAAAGCACCTGCACAGACTTTAAAAAAAAGAGGAAGCCCTTGTAAAACCTCCTTCTCTCTTGGAACCTGCAGCTCAAAAATGGATAGCATCAAAGATCTGACTTTGTTGCAATGCTTGGAATGCGGAGCACAGACCCTAGTTCAAATCCCAAATGTAAGGGAGAGATGAAATTACTGTCAAAAGGAAGGACTGGATAGCAACAAGCTGAACAGAACTCCAATCAGATGATGAAAACACCGAAGGCAGGACTGAAGGAGGTGAGAGGTGAGCAGGCACATATGCACACACATACCCCAGCTTCTTCTGTATATTATTTAGTCATGCCTATGAAGATGCGTTTGGCTGGAAGACTTTTAGAGCAGTATTTATTGTTTATTTGATCTGCCTGTTCACCAAAGAGCTCAGGAACCTTTCTCCGTTTTATACTTACACCCAACATGTGAAGTTAGTTAGACTGAGTGAGTCAGTGTGGCCAGCCCAAGGTCAGCCAGTAAGCTTCGAAGAAAAAGTGAGGCTCTGAAATCAGGTCTCCCTAGTTCTAGGCAAACATTCTAACTCCTGTGTCACACTGGCTCTCATCTGCCCAAGAAGCCTGGAACAGAAAGTATACAGGCCTTTCCTACAACAACAGCAGCAAAAAATACGGTGCTTGCCAAATATGGAGCATCCTTACCAGACCGATAGCGTTCATCTCTGGCTCCCCCAGAGCGTGCCCGGTGATACTTGGAGGAGGATGTTGCTGGAGCTGCAGACGGAGCAGGTGTCTGATTGCGTGGTTCCTTTTGCAAACCTGGATCAACCCCTGCGGGAAAATGTAAAAAGTATATATGTATAAATATACAATTTTTAAAAATCCAAGAAAAATAAGGAGGACCTCTTTTGGCCAGTGACAAGGATTTCTACTGGCCTCTGCTAACGGCCCATGGCTCCAACCTGGATTGCCCGAGCCAGCCTGATCTCATCAGATCTCAGAAGCCCTGGTTAGTTTTTGGATGGGAGACTACCAAGGAAGACTACAGTTGTTATGCGGAGCCCGACAATGGCAAACCACCTCTGAACATCTCTTGCCTTGAACACCTCTCTGCAACTTGACAGCATGTTTCACCACCAATTACCCAAGTAATAACAAGGGACCTCTGACTGTTACACACTGAATTTGGAAACAGACAGCCACCTAAATCCTTCAGGCCAAACCTTGCACAAGTGGGGCCTATCTGCAGCATTTCCTTCCACAATGGCTTTTAAAACAGTTGAATACAAGGACAGCTACAGGATGTCCGCAGCATGGATAAGAGAAAATGCCCCGGATGCCCTGCCCAAGATGTGTTATAGCGCCACCCAGCAACCTAAAAATTAGTTGCTGCCACACAGGAATGCACAATATATTTTTAATGATGAAAACTGTTTTTTTTAAAAACAATAACCTTTATTCTTTATAAACCAAGCAAGAACATTAATAAACAATTTAATAGACAATTATAATAAACAATTTTAACTGCAGCAACAATAAATGCAAAGCCATATCCCAGTACAGATACACAAAAACTCAAAGTTAATAATGTCTTTAAGAGTACTAGAGAGTAAATGCATCTACCAGCAAAAAGGTATCCGACTATTTCCCTTCAGAGACCATATAGTTTAGGTACAGCCATCATATTTCCACAAAACCTGAACGGTCCTCCTCGGATTTTATACAACTGTTAATATGATAAGCTATCTTCTCCATAATATAAATATTCCATAGTTTATCAAACCACAGGTCAATTGTCGGTGGATGTTTAGCCTTCCATTGAGAGGCTATAGCCATTCTAGCTGCCGCTAAGAAAAATTCTGTAAGCCTCAATGCAGACCATGGTATACCAAGCCCTAACCCTATATTAAGTAATAACACCTCTGGACAATGCTGTAATCTGTGACCTGTAATCACAAAAATATGAACCCCAAATTGACACCAAAAAGCTGGAATGTAAGTGCATGACCACCGACAATATTTTTGAATGCACAGCAAGGACAGCTAACTGGCAGTAGTGCCACAACATGATGGCCCCTGTACCCATGCTGCAGAAAGTAAGCATACACAGTAGCCACAAGGCTCAATGTGGAGAAGGAGATAAAGAGAGAGCTGAAAAAGAAGCTGAAGCTAGCCTCTGACTGGCTTTTTAGGAAAATGTTTGATACAAGGATTCGCTTCCACAGAACTGCTGACTATGTGCATACCTATATACTTGCAGGCACCATGAATTCCACCAGTAACACACAGAAAACTGATTCGCTCATGAGTTACACTCATAACATCACCCCTAACAGCAGAATAACATGCAACACAAAGGACACAGTTATGGAAAGCCTGTACTGTTCTGCTGGTGGAACCGTACACAAACCAGCTCGCGAACTGATGAACTGCAGTACAAGAACAGCAAAACTATTTCAGCAGCATCCCTCCATCTTTAAAGGCTGGAAGGGGCAACTTGGATAATCCTGCAATCCTATCCCAAGACACAGAACTATAGGGGGTTCCTATTTTCTTTTAAAAGGAGAGAGGGTATTGGTGGTAGAGGTTAGAGAAAAGGTGAGCAGTTGAGAAGGTTGATGATTGGAGGAGCAGACAAAAAGAAGCAATTGGTGCCGAGGAAAAATGCACAGCCTTTACAGAAATATTTGCAGCAAGGGTTTTAAGTTGATTCCTGCATATAGATTTGCCAGTATATAAGATGCCTGCAAACTCATGTTCCCAGAAAAGCATGGACAGGGGAAGACAAATATACCCAGAGAAGCATTTGCTCTCTCATTTACTTCCAGCAGTCTCCCTTTTATAAAGAATTTTGAGTCAAGTAAGAGTCTTTTCAAAGCATGCCAAATACTTCCTAATGTTCTTTGACATTATCATCTTTGTAAGACTGCAGGGCTAAAGTGTTCAACTATAACAAAATGTAAATTATGCAGTTTTAAAAATAATAGTGCAGCCTTGGCCAGATATTTACTACTTTAAAAACCACTAACATTTTGAATAAACCACTACACCCAATGCTACCTTAGATTTTATCATGTGATAGATGGGCAGGGGAGGCTGGACACAGATTCTGTAATAAACAAAAAACTGTTCTGATTGCACAAACCTTCTCCGATAGAGAAACAAGACACACAGCATGCCTGCAAATCAAATTAAACTTTATAACAAGGAAAACAACAAACTAATAGTGTACACATTATATCACACTAATTATGGGCAAAATTAGTCACATTTAAATAATAACTATATCTCTGAAAATTTTGTATATGTATTCAGTATATGTATTTATTATTTATTTATTTATCTGATTTATACCCCACCCTCCCCGCTTTACAGCAGGCTCAGAACGGCTTACAATGATAAATATGGTACAGTTAAAATCACATAAAATCATCTAAAACAATTCAACAGTAAACAATCATAATTTATCAAGTGCTGCTGCATAATAAATAGTTAGCTGTTATAAAATGGCATTCTTAAGAGTGTACACAGATCTCTGTATACACAGGAATCATTTTAAAATCTTCATACAAATATTTTGAGTGAGTATAACTTTGTCTCACTGCAAAAGAAAAGTATTTTACAGGCGTTTCCCTTCCCCACAGCATCCTTTACTTTTCCATTAGAAACACTGGAGGGAGCCCAAGAAGGAGGGGGGGGGCAGAGCAGGTGGAGACACAGTTTTTCCAGACCTCTGTATCCCTAACCTTATCTGCTATTATTGATCTTTACAGTAAGGAATTCCTTTTAAAAAACCTTCAAAGGACTACTGAGAAACTCTCTCAAAACAGTCAGTCAGTCTCTGACTTAAGTGAACCAACTCACAGTAGGCCCAACATCCCCCAGGATAGATTCAGGTGGGTAGTCGTGTTGGTTTGAAGCAGCAGAACAAAGTTTGAGTGCAGTGGACCCCAACTTTGTTCCGCAGCACGCCTGCCTTCCTTGGAGATGGCAAAAGAAACAAAGGTACCAAACCACTTAGTTCTCTCAAAATTTAATGATTACTTGTAAAAACAAGATTTTTTAAAAAGGCCGTGCTTGATCATTACCAAAGATATATAACTGATCACAGAATTACCACTGGCAGCTTCACATACTCAGGAGGGATCCAGCTGCCTTTTAGCAGAAGGTGCTGGTGACTGTGGATCTTTTCTGTGAACCCTCCCCCAAGAAGTCCTTTCTGACCCGAAGGAAGTGTATCCATGGGGTTCTGGGACCTGTACGGACTGACAGCCATGCCTGTTTTGAGAATGCAGTGGGAGAGGGGAGGCGAAATCGCCTTGCCTCTTCTGTCAGTGCAGCTCCACTGATGGAAGAAATAAAGAGGTGCGATTTTGTGTGTGTGTCCCCAAAATCCTCATTGAAGTCTGTTGGTCTCGGTGGTCAGAAAGGACTGCTGGAAGGAGATGAATGCAGGAAAGATCTGTGATCTCTTGAACCTGCAAGTGGCTGGATCCAACCCATAAACTACAGTAATGTGACCCACTGCACTTTATAACTCCTCTTCTCCCAGCTAGAAGAGGAATGTACCTAGGTTTCGTGCTTTTTAAAAACGCCCTTGAAATTCTCAGATACACCAAACCAGACAACTCAGAATTAAAGTACAGCTTCTTTTCCCACAGACCTGCTTGGGGCTTGAATTTCAGTTTGATCTCCTCCCCTTTCCCCAGCAAAATCCTACCACATGCATGCTACATTCTTCAGAATTCCTTCCAACAGTATAAAAGCAAATTAGAATGAAGTCATGCAAAGACTGTTCATTTTATATATGTTACTGAATCATAATGTTTTGAGAACAAAGAAGCAAGCCCCCTCTAAGGACAAAAAAAGCAAACCTTCACCTTTACTAATATAAAGAATCAGGTATTTGCAGTATGTCATGGTGTTCTAATACTAAAAATGGCCCTTCAGAGAGAGGAAAGCAAAAAGAAGGGCTAGGTGCACTCCACGCTTTTTCATGAAGTAACAGAAGATTTGTCTCACTTACCATGAATCTTCCTTCTCGGTGGTCCATGGGTGGGGTATTCTAGGAGGAGCTCCTCCCTACAGGCAGGCAGGGTTGCTAATTTTTGTGCGATTCCTGGAGGCGACGGGCCTTTCTCTCAGATCCCAGTCTGGTTCCAAAGCAGCGTAACTCCCTCTCCCAAACATTTATATAAAAACCAAGAAAGAATCTCCAACTAACAGTTGAGAAAAAACAGCATAACGGAACAACTCCCAGAGAAACCTCACCAGGTAAGAAAAAACAGCATAACTGTGTGGAAACACAAACATAACGAAGGAACAACTCCCAGAGAAACCTCACCAGGGAGAGGAAGGACAGAAGGAGGGTGAGGAAGCCCAAGTCCAGACAGCACACCTACTCTGTTCCAAGAGCTGGCTCAAGAATTCTATTCTTGGGTGGGGAGAGACTGCCCCACCCCTGGACCACCAAGAAGGAAGATTCAGGTGGGGCAGTCTCAAATTCTGGGACACAGAAAAGCAGTCTGCCCCAGGGAGGATAGAGACTCGTCTCTTAGACTGAGAAGGCATGCTGTAGGATCCTTCTTCTGAAGGCAGGCTCTGCAGAGGATAATTTATCAATCCTTTAAGTGCCTGGAGGAGGAGTGGACGGACCTCTAGGTGGCAGCCTTACGCATGACTTCCAAGGAAGCAAAGGATCTGTAGGCTGCAGAGATTGCCGCCTCTCTGAGGGTGCATGCGCCGTGACACCCAGAGGAGGGTCTGGACGAGAAGGATACAGTCTCTAACCAGTGTTCCCTCTGAGCTGAGTTAGTGTGAGCTAGCTCACAGCTTTTTGGCCTACAGCTCACATATTTTCGTCTTAGCTCAGGAAGGATGGCTCCAGGGCGAACTAATTTATGCAGCAGCTATATCACTCGCTCACAACCTAAATGCCAGTAGCTCACAAAGTAGAATTTTTGCTCACAAGACTCCACAGCTTAGAGGGAGCATTGCCTCTAACCCACCAACTAATGGTAGAAATAGAGACTCTGTGCCCTAAGGAAGACTTCATGAAAGAGACAAATATAGAGTCAGTCCTATGAAAGGGCTTAGTCCTTTTTTTTTTTAATAACTGCCCCACAAAGGGGCAGGGTTTTATTAAATTTTTCACATAACATACACAAACAATCAGAACATATACATACATACTAACGTACAAACAGATACATGGAGGTTATTTTCATTTTTACCAATATTTATACTGACGCCTATTCCACCTTAATAACAATTTCTCATGAACTGTGTAAGCAACTTTTCTGTCTCTCACCCTAACAGGTATATATTTCATTTAGTAAACTCTTAGTCTGTATCTTGCAAGCTTGTCTACATATGTTTATCATACCAGTTATAGAACCGTGACCAAGTATTCTGGAATGTCGAATCTGTTGCGCCTTTTATCAATAAAGTCAATTTATCCAATTCCACAGCCTCCAAGATTTTGTTTACAAGTTCTCGTTTTGTTGGTATCTCCGGTAATTTCCAATATTTT